>NC_042998.1:205677552-205705052 GCF_006345805.1 Octopus sinensis | reverse complement strand
TATGCCCGTGGGCATATTTTGCTTTACAGATTATTAAAAATTGATGATGGGTGCAGGCATGGCTGTGTGGTAGGAAGTTTGCTTCATAACCACATAGATCTGGCTTCAGTCCTACTGCGTGACACCTTAAGCAAGTGCCTTCTGCTATAGCTTCAGGCCAACCAAAGCTTTGTGAATGGATTTAGTAGATGGAAACCGAAAGAAGCCCATCATGTGTGTGTGTGTGTGTCACTGTGTTTGTCCCCTCCCACCACCACTTGACAAATGGTGTTGGTTTGTTTATGTCCCTATAACTTAGCAGTTCAACAAAAAGAGACTGACAGAATAAGTACCAAACTTTAAACAAGGTGCTAGGATCAATTCATTTGACTAAAAATTCTTCAAGGCAGTGCCCCAGCATGGCCACAGTCTAATGACTGAAACAAGCAAAAGCTATAAACATACTTGCTTTAAATATTTCATTTCTGAGAAAAGAGTCACCCCCACCCCACCCCCAACCCCACCACCTATAAAGAGACAATAGTCCAAGAAGTGATTTATAAGGCTTGTCTAATTCACACTGCTACCTCCTCTTACTCTTCCTCCTCCTAGAGATGCCGTTTCCATTTCTTTTGGAAACCATTCTGGAATCCTTCAGATCTGTTGTTTGCTTCTTCTTCTTCCAAGTGTTTTCTATTTTCCTTGAGGGTGGGGAGAGATTTATCCAATGGTTTGTCATTCCAGCTTTCATCTCCTCTTCATTACCAAAAGATAAAGTTTTACTGCTACAATGGGTCTGCTAGGTTTCTCAATCATCAACTCTTGGGACTGAAGAACAGACAATTTTCAAAACAAATCTCTGGAAACTGTGGAAAACTCTGGAAAGTGTCTTCTACTATAGCCTCGGGCCTTGTGAGTGGATTTGGTAGACGGAAACTGAAAGAAGCCCGTCGTATATATGTATATATATATATATATATGCGTGTGTGTGTTTGTGTGTCTGTGTTTGTCCCCCTAGCATTGCTTGACAACCGATGCTGGTGTGTTTATGTCCCCATTACTTAGCGGTTCGGCAAAAGAGAACGATAGAATAAGTACTGGGCTTACAAAAGAATAAGTCCCGGGGTCGAGTTGCTCGATTAAAGGCGGTGCTCCAGCATGGCCGCAGTCAAACGACTGAAACAAGTAAAAGAGTAAACTAATTCCTATGGATCAAAGGTGTTTCTTTCTTTGCATGTTCAAACTTCTCAGGGTCGGAAGTCGTCAGGTGATTGTAACTTCCACATTTATAGCAACTCTGTCACCACAATGAAATACAGCCTGAGAGGGACTTAGTACTTTTGGAGATTCATCAGAACTTGTATGATAACGACCCCTGTCCCTGAGCATATTGTCTCAGGTCACCTTTGCACTCAATACCTAGTCATGCTGTACTGCAAAGGTGACACTGAACCAGTGATCAACATAAACCTGTTGTGAAAACTGGTCAGTGCGGGGATGCTACTCTAATTAAACCAGACACAGTCCCCAAGATCCCAGACCTCGTTCACTTCCAGGAGGGGAAAAGCTAAATGTTAGAGTTGAGGGTAAAAAGTCACAATGCCAACTAAACCAGCAATGATCAACATTAAAAGTGGCACCAACAACAAGAACATTATCATCATTGTTTAACGTTCACTTTCCATGCTAGCATGGGTTGGATGATTTGATTGGGGTCCAGCGAACCAGATGACTGCACCAGGTTCCAATCTGATCTGGAAGAGCTTCTACAGCTGGATGCCCTTCCTAACGCCAACCACTCCGGGAGTGTAGTGGGTGCTTTTACGTGCCACCGGCATGAGGGCCAGTTAGGTGGTACTGGCAACGGCCACACTCAAATGGTGCTTTTTATGTGCCACCTGCACAGGAGCCAGTCCAGTGGCACTGGCAACGACCTCACTCAAATGTTTTTTCACGTGCCACTAGCACAAGTGCCAGTAAGGCGACGCAGGTAACGATCACGCTTGAATGTTGCTTTTTACGTGCCACCGGCAAGGAAGCCAGTTTGTTGCTCTGGCAACAATCAAGCTCGGATGGTACTCTTAGCGCTCCACTGGCACAGGTGCCAGTCATCGAATTTAATTTTGATTTCGATTTCACTTGCCTCAACAGGTGTTAGCAAATGCTGGAAGAACACCAATACCAGATCAGCAACAGAAAGAATAATAATAACAGACACGCACAGTACCCAGGGACTCTCCCACGCCCTTCCCTCACATCATCTCCTCTAAACTCAAATGCATATTCGACTTGAACCTCGATTCACCACATACACAAATGCATCTGCATCATGCAGTGAAAAAGAGGGGGGGGGCACATAACCAAAAGAGCCAAAAATAAACACGGTAAAACATCACACCCCCACACACCAAAAAACAGAAAAAACACCCAGCAGCATCAGCAAGCCCTCTAGCAGCACAATCGTCGACACAGATATCACCATGACAACCAACTCTACCAACATGACCACAACTGCAACAACTAACAACAACAACCAACCATACAAGCAAAAAGTTTCGTGCTTATGAGGAGGGCTGACAAAGAACTGATGGCCTCTAATAGCACAAAGGAAGGACCTTCAGAGAGAGAGAGAGGATGTGATCTTTGGCACCAGCACCATTCGTATGCCAGAAACACTGATGATGACATTAGGGAGAGCTTCCCTCATGAATTGGGAACCCCTAATGTAAAAGCCATGAGTAGGATTTTAAGGGGGTTCTCAAAAGAACCCCAACAATTACAGAGGTTGAACCACCTGACATTCAGTGGTACCCAGTGGGTAAGTAAACACCCTTTGTTTCTTCTCCAAATTCTCTCCGGTCATCATGGTGGGTTTAAAAGGGTTGCCCTGCAGGTAAGGTCACCTGCTCAGTGACCTCAGGTCACAAGTTATAGATGTGACAGCCATCAGCAAAACCAGAATTTCTTTTGAGATCTTCTCATCACTTAGTTGGCCCGGAATGGGAGGTGAGGTGGAAGTGCTTCTTAGACTTAGATGTTAAGATGGTGGTCCTGGATGTGAGCAATAGCAAAGGTGGTGCTTTTAGACTAGTCCCCTATATACACCCCAACTGGGATGGGGCTGCCAGAATTTCTTCAGACATTTGGAGGTCTTCCTTGAGATATCTCACCCTTTAGATTTAGTGTCTTTATGTTCTGAGTTCAAATTCCACCAAGGTTTTAACTTTACTTTTCATCCTTTCAGGGCCAATGAGATAAGTACCAGTCGAGTATTGGGGGGAGGGGGTCGAAGTAATTGAAAAGCCTCCTTCCCCAGAATTTCAGGCCCTGTACCTAATGTAGAAAGGATTATTATTATGAAACGCGTCTTTTAGAAAGTTGTCAATATCTAAAAAATTTTTGAAGTTATTTTCCCAAACTGGAAAACAACAACAACAACAATAATAATAATCTAGACATAGGTTCATGGATCCCAGAAAATTGTGAAATATCTGCTGAAACAAAAATCAACCAAATTAAATAAAAACAGAAGAAAAACAAAACAATAGAAATGATTGTTATAGAAAGGCTTTGATGTTTTCAGATGTGGAAGATGAAGACAGAAAGAATAAGTTTTAATCAGCGAACAAAGAAAATAATGTGTTCAAATGAAAAACAGCCAGATGTATGTAGAATCGATACAGGGTGTATATGTGTGTGTGTGTGTGTGTATATAGGAGAGAGTGAGGGCGATATGAGGTAGGAAAGAGAATGAAAGGGAGAGAGAGAGAGAGGTAGGAGGAAGAAAGAGAATGAACGGGAGAGATACTGAAGGGGAGAGAGAGAGGAAGGAGGAAGAAAGGGAATGAAGGGGGGAGAGAGAGAGAGGTACTACTATGCAGCAGACAGTAATTTTGTTGTGGAGAGAAGAACAAAGAGAAAAGAATAGGAAAAACCATTTGAGAGAGTTTTTCTGTCAGCAGTTGAGAGGGAGTTGAAGGGTTTTACGTAATGAAAGCAACCGGGGGGGGGGGGAGAATGATAATCCTTTCTGCGGTAGGCACAAGGCTTGAAACTTTGGGGGGTGGGAGAGGATAAATTGATTACATCGACCCCAGTACTCAACTGGCACCTGTTTTATCGACCCCGAAAGGATGAAAGAGGGATAATAATAATAACATGTGGCGCCTGTGTTCCTATGTTGGTATGAGTTGGCTGCTTTGATAATAATTGCAATAAGATTGCTGAAATAATAATAATAATAATAATAATGCGGCTAATATTACCATCACCACTACTACTACTACTACTACTCATAGTAATTTCTAATTTTGGCACAAGGTCAGCAATTTTAGAGGAGAGTTAAGTCACATCGATTGGTACTTTATTGACCCTGAATGGATGAAAGGCAAACTTGATGTCTGTCAGGTTTGAACTTATAATGTAAAGGACTAAGGAAAAGGGTATTGAGGGAGAGATATATGGCTACTATTTCTAGCAACTCAAACAACCACTGCTACAATAATGGAAAAAGTGAAACAGCCGATCATAGCAGCAGTTTTGTGCCAGGGAAAAGCACCACTGCCATATTTCTGGAAAGGTAGCCGCAAGAGAAACCTTTGTACTTGGCTTATGTTGACTTGGAGAAAGCCTTTGACAAGGTCCCTTGATCCTTATCTGGTGGTCAATGAGGAAACTAGGGATAGACGAGGGGCTTGTGAGGGCTGTACAAGCCATGCACAGGGATGCTATCAGTAAGGTTAGGGTTGGTAACAAGTACAGCAAATAATTCATGGTACAAGTAGGGGTTCACCAAGGATTGGTCCTCAACCCCCTCTTGTTCATCATAGTCCTCCAGACAATAACAGAGGAATTCAAGACAGGTTACCCCTGGGAGCTCTTCTATGCTGATGACCTTGTTCTTCTTATAGCTGAATCACTACCAGAACTAGAGAAGAAGTTCCAGGTAGGGAAGCAAGGTCTAGAATCAAAGGGCCTTAGAGTTAACTTAGCGAAAACCAAAGTCTTATTAAGTAGGAAAGCAGACAAATCCCTTCATGTAGATGGCCCTGCTCGATATGTAGAAAAGGCGTAGGTAGAAATTCCATAAGATGTACCCAGTGTAAGCTAGGGACACATAAGAGATGCAGCAATATTAGAGGAAGGTTAACTGGGAAAATAGCTTTTGTATGTGGAAGATGCACAGGGGCAATAAACACTGACAATGTACAGAAAACAGACTCCATCAAATACTGGAGCGGGGGGGAGGGGTTAAGTTAGTAGATAGCTTCTGTTATCTCGGTAACCAACTTAGTAGCAGAGGTGGATGCTCTGAGAGCATAGCTGTGACAATAAGATTAGGTTGGGCAAAGTTCAGAGAGCTCTTAATTCTGCTGGCAACAAAGGGCCTCTAAAGGATAGTTAATTTAGTTGAAAATAGAAATAACCTAACAGAAGAGGAAGGTGGAGTTATGGACCAACAGCTCCCATTAAGGACTTTTGACTAATTTGTCATTGTTTACTAATGAGGAGTGGTCATTAGATTCTCTCAAAATACAAATCAAATGTCTCTCATATCACATTCTACCATCATAAAAAGGAGACATTCCACAGGGAAGTCATAGAATTTTATGGAAGAATGTGTAAAATGAGAGAAAGATTCTTAGAGACTACTCTTGTGTATTTAATTCCGAAACAAAGAGTTTTTTTATTGCAAGACTCCACAGAACTAGTGTTGTTTGAGTTCAGGTTTGTAGCGATGGCATAAACAAAGGGTTCTTATTCCAATTCTAGTTGTTTATACCTTTTGTTGTGAAACATTCGCCTTTCCACTTGATTTTTATGCTTGTTTTCGTTGCTGTTGGGGAAAACTAGATTTTAAACATAATTTTATGTTAAATGAAGTGTGAACATTTTACAGAATAATAATTTGGTCACTTTAAAACTATTGACTCTACAGCATTTATATTTTTTAATAATATATTATTATTAATATTAGGAAATCAATATCTAAACTCCTCAGCATTACTTCAAAAAACAAATGACTTAATTTAACAAATGAGATGGAAAGCATTCTTCGATGACACCAAAGGAACAATAAAAGACCAAAGGAATAATACTTTTGGACTTCAATTATATAAAAACCCTCCACATCATACACAACATATATTTATACTTATACATATTTACATATATTTTTATACATATTTATATTTATTTATATATTTTTAATACAATTATTTTTCACACTTGTATATCTTTCTGAGGAGTTTTGATATTGATTTCCTTATAATAATAATAATATATTAAAAAATATATATGTATATAATTGCTCGTACTAAATATATAAATACTTTAATAGTATTAATACTTTGATACAATATAAATTCAGCAGATAATATTCTCACTGAATATATTTAACTAAAGATTTAATATATAAATAATATAGGTGAGAGCAGGGCTGTGTGCATAGGTGTCGATATAAATGTGTAGTAAGAAATTTGCTTCCCAACCACATGGTTCTGGGTTCAGACCCACAGCATGGCACCTTGGACAAGTGTCTTCTACTGTAGCCTTGGGCCAACCAAAGCCTTGTGAATCGATGTGGTAGACAGAAACTGAAAGAAGCCCATTGTGTGTGTGTGTGTCTGTCTCCCACCACTGCCACTTGACAACCAGTGTTGGTGTGTTTATGTCCCTGTAACTTAGCAGTTCAGCAAAAGAGACTAATAGAATAAGTACCAGGCTTAAGAAAAAAGTACTGGGGCCAATTCATTCAACTAAAAAATTCTTCAAAGTGATGCCCCAGCATGGGCGCAGTCTAATGGCTGAAACAAGTAAAAGATAAATATAGCACGAATACTCATGGCACTCGGTCGGTTACGACGACGAGGGTTCCGGCCGATCCGATCAACGGAACAGCCTGCTCGTGAAATTAACATGCAAGTGGCTGAGCACTCCACAGACACGTGTACCCTTAATGTAGTTCTTGGGGGAGATTCAGTGTGACAAAGCTGGCCCTTTGAAATACAGGTACAACAGAAACAGGAAGAAAGAGCGAGAGAAAGTTGTGGTGGAAGGGTACAGCAAGGGTTGCCACCACCACCCCTGCTGGAGCCTTGTGGAGCTTCAGGTGTTTTCACTCAATAAACACAACGCCTGGTCTGGGAATCGAAACCGCAATCCTATGACCACAAGTCTGCTGCCCTAACCACTGGGCCACTGCACCTCTATGCATGAATACGACATCTATACTGTAAAGATAACTTGACAGTAGTCTATACCATGAACAACTGCTTGTGACCTGAATAACAACAACAACAACAAAAAATACCTTAGGAATGAGAATCCAGGTTCGAAATTTCCCCAAGACACCTGATGAAGGCTGGAGGGTATATCAGCCAAAACATTGTGTTAACAACAAACAAGATGAGGACAAATATCCGTCAAATGTAAATAATGTAAATGGAAAGCATTTGCATTTTCTTTATAAGAAATAAGAGACACAACACAGCAGCAAGACAATGTCTCTTGTATAATGACATGTTGAATATTTTTATGCTTTGAACCCTAACTTACATAATTCACAGATGTAATGTTAAACAATTCACCAGCAGGAGGAATAAAAAATAATATCAGAAATTAAATACGTTTTTAGTAAAATTGTAAAGCTAAAAATCTTGAAAAATATATCCTAATAACTTATTTCAACCAATTAACATTTTATGTAAATTGAAATTTACTTTTTATTTATTGTATTGAACATTTTTTAAACCTTATATTTTACTTTCTTTTTTGACATAAAAAAGTAAACAATTTGTGAGGTGCACGCAGCCCAAATAAAGTCTCTGTTTGTTCTGGCAATATTTGAATCAAGCAGAAAGTGTTAAGAATGAACAGACTTGTTATTGTTAGGATTCCCGCTCTTTCTCATGAAATCCATGGATTATTATCTGGTTCTCAGTTATCAGCAGATATTTTGCTGTTAGCTTATTTTTATAAACAAGAGCCTGTCTTCTTGTTAGATTCATTGATCCAGGCATGGCTCTCACTGGGGAGACACAATAAGGTTGAAACAGCATGGTATCTCTAAGTCCCCTTCCACCAGTGAATCACGTGTCAAAGGGGGGGGGGTCTCTGTTCATGGAAACCAACAGTAACCGGATATTTGCATTTGGATTTGTTTTGATCTATTTTGAAGTTTAATAGAAAATTGTTTCAACTAATTTTACTTTTGGACTATATAACTTAAAATTTGGCAATGATCCCTATTTAAATAATATAATAAACAGGTTTAATTATAAATAATGTATAAAAATAATTTCTAATAAACTGCAGAATCAACATAAAAATCTGCTTCAGACGAGACATTGGCTCATTACATTGTGGTGGCAAAACTTTTCAATTTTCTACTCAAGGATGATGCAGGAATGTTTTTCTTTATTTTCCAAATATTTTCTGTGGTTTAAATTCAATATTAATTCTGTAACAGAGATATTTTAGAAAATGTAATATTTCTATTCTCTCTATTCCAGCTAAACCTGATATATTAAGCTGGTGCTTATAAGACAGCGAGGAGCTGGCAGAATCATTAGCAGAACGGGCAAAATGCTTGGCAGCATTTCGTTATTTTAACAAAGAAAAACATTTGGGTATTTGAATCCACACTTCTGCGCTAGAAGTAGAAATTTGATCAAAACAAGGTGAACACCTTTTCAGAAAGTTGTCAAGACATCAGAGGTGGAAACATCAAAGAGTCAGATACAAAGAATTTTGTCAAACAAAGGTTCCGTAATTTGTTCCCAGAACTGGATTCATGCATTATCAGTTGGTGCTGATGTATCTGCAGATTTTGAAGAACTGGCAGATGTACTTATTTATTGAAACTTTGTTTTAAAAGTGAAAGACTTGCAGAATTTCGGAATAAGGAACATCTGTCATGCTTTTAGATTTAAAAAGCCACAAAAGTCTTCAAAACCATGTTGGAAGGGATAAAAATACTGTTGTCTTTTATAACAATTTACCCTCTGGTGAAAAGAGAAGTTGAAAATAAAATGGGTGGATCCTGAAGACAATATGAAAGGTGTTCTATCAACAACACCAATTTGTGATGTTGCTACATCAAAAATAAAATAGCACTATTTTCTAGAGAGAGATTTGGAATGAAATTGTTCAGTTCCTTTATTTTTATTAATTTTGCTTATTTTTGTTGTTATGTCTAAATTTGTTCCTCCAAATCATTACTGAGAATTGGAAAATTGAACTAGAATAAATGTTAGTCAACTGGGTTTTTAAAGAGAGAAATTAGTTGGACTCTGAAGGCATCAACCAAGTTGATCTGGTATGAAGGAAACCTGGTTCCATGTGATATCAAAAATGAAACTACCTCATTTTTTTTCACACACCTGAAATGAAGTGGTTTTCAATAAGAATTTCCAATTTGGTTTCAGCATGAGGTCTTGACTAAATTTCATTTTAATTGAGGAGATTTGGGGATAGACCCTATGAAAAGTATACTGAGCCTTACACTTGATAATAAAAAAGGGCTTGTCATGGTTAGAATGCTGTTGAAGTTTTCTCAATCAGGGTTGATTGGATAAAGATATTTAACCATTTTGAGAGCCACACACCTGGAACCATCTTTGATTCTCTGATACAAATTTCCTGTTTTTAAGGAATCTAAATTAAAACCTTCCATCAGAATTCCATGTTGATTTCTATTCCGAACACCAACTTAATTATGAGAAAGTTATTTGACCAAACTCGAAATTAATTGAAAGAAGGGCAAACGGGGTCAACTGCAAGGTGGCAGCTGTTAAAGAAGGACACAAGGAGTGGAGTTTGGTGTGAATTTTAAAAAGTAAGAAGTAAACAAACCAGCAATTCTATATTCCTCATTCAATGTAGATGTCAGAGCTGCTGGTAGAAGCATATCGTTGCCATTATTATTGATATCAACTGGTTTGGCATGGATGGAAGAGATTCGTTCCAGTAGAGTTTTACCACTTGTCACAGACACACAACAACAAAGAAATATCAGTAGTGGTTGTTGTTGTTGTTGTTATAAAAGTGGTTGATGAATGTTGGGTGAAGAAGACATGAAGGGTTGAGGAGGGGAAGTAAAGGGTTTCAAGTTCAGGTGCAGTCAGGTTTGAGGAGGGGATGCTGCACAGCAAACAAATGCACCAGCTTTTGGGATTAGTTGAAATATAAAACAAAGAAATCAATAGTTTGTTGTATTAAAGGTCGTGCTTCACCACCTCGTTCCAGGTTTTCTTGATATATATATATATATCTACATATGTGTGTGTGTGTGTGCATATATACACACACACACACACATATATGAGTATATTCATCGTCATAATCATCATCATCGTTGTTTAAAGTCTGTTTTCCATGCTGACATGGGTTGGACGGTTTTGTGACTGAGGGCTGGCAAGCCAGAAGGCTGCACCAGGCTCCAATCTGATCTGGTAATATTTCTACTGGTGGATGCTCTTCCTAGCGCCTACCACTCCGAGAGTGCAGTGGGTGCTTTTTATGTATCACCAGTACGGGAGCCAGTCAAGCAGCACTGGTATCCGCCATGGTCCGGATGGTGCTTCTTATGTGCTACCAGCACAGGAGCCAGTCAGGGCAAGGGGGCTGGCATCGACCACATTCGGATTGTGCTTTTTACATGCCACCAGCACAGGGAGCCAGTCCTGGTGGCACTGACAACGACCCATGCACGAATGGTGCTTATTGCATGCCACCAGCACAGGAGCCAGTCAGGCGGCACTGGCATTGGCCACAACTACAATTTCCATTTTGATTTCAATTTGACTGAGATTCTTATATATGTATATGCCTGTATATGTATGTATATGCATATGTATATATTTATGTGTGTGTGTGTGTGTGTTTGTTCCCTACCACCATTTGACAACCAGTGTTGGCATGTTTATGTCCCCTGTAACTTAGTGGCTTGGCAAAAGAGACCAATAGAATAGGTTCCAGGCTTAAAAAATAGGGTTGATTTGTTCAACTAAAGTTCTTCAAGATGGTGCCCCAGCATGGCCACAGTCTAATAAATTGAGTTCGAAACAAAACTGTGGTAGTGCTCCAGCATGACCACAGCCTTCAGTCCACAACTAAAGGAAGGAAAAGAAAAAGGAAATAACAGACTTTTGTGCTAAATAACATAGGCTGTTCTGAAGTGTGTGTGTGTGTGTGTGTGTGTGTGTGTGTGTGTGTGTGTGAGTGTGTATGTGTATATGATACATGTTTTGGCTGGCAAAGTAGGACTGGTTTGCAATTAGTGGTGAGTGGAGGACATGTGACAAGCCTACAGCTGACAGCATTGTAAAGCTGACAGATGTCTGGGAAATCAGGAACAACTCATTCGTAAAAGGCCATCCACTTCAATGGAAAAGAAATAATGGATATCCGCTCTGTCTGTCATGAGAGAAATGGCTAGGGGCGCTGAGGGCCACAGAAAGGAAGTTCCTATCATGCCATCAGAGACATGGCCACCACCTCTAACTATCACTAACATGTCGCACACACAGACACACCCTTTAGATGGCAGGAGAACCTGCTGGAAAATAGGAGCAAAATCTCTCATAAATCACACTAATATCTTAAACAAGGAACACACTAAATGATGTACATCTAGATACACTGTGCTTGTGATCACAGGTAAACTCAATTTGAGTTGACCAGGGTTAAAAAAAAATTATTTTCTGAGATGAATCAGCAATAAAAATAAAAATCAATTATTGTGTGTTTGTGTCCGTATACATATACATACATAGAGACACACACACACAGTCATATATATTATATACATACCTATCTATATCATCATCATATAACATCTGTTGTCCATGCTGGCTTAGGTTGGACGATTTGATCAGAGCTGGCAGACCAGGGAGCTGCACCAGGCTCCAGCCAGATTTGGCATCGTTTCTACAGTTGGAAGCCCTTCTGAACACCAACCATTTACAGAGTGTGCTGGGTGCTTTGACATGGTGCTGCCTAAGTGTTTCATGTGGCACAACACAGGCACATTTACGTGTGTTATGCAAGCCATATATATATATATATGCACGAATATAATCAAAAATAAGGGTGAAAAAATTGGATATTAATTTAATAATACCATCAATTTAACACCAAGTGGCTTAGCGCATAAAAACCAGGGATACAATAAAAATTTATACACAAATATAAGAGAGTGACCACTATATGGTCGACTCTTGCGCTAAAAATAGATCTATTTTTAGCGCAAGAGTCGACCATATAGTGGTCACTCTCTTATATTTGTGTATATGCGAATATATATATATATATATATATGCATACGGTAAATCCTCAAGTATAATCCACACTTTTTTCCCAAAATATAAAGGTCAAAATCCCTCGTGCGTGCTATATACAAGGTTAAAAAAGAAAAATATTTTCTAAGTAATGTCTGAGGCTCTATTTGCTCTCCGGCAAAGTTTATTCAGACACATTTTGTGATGTCGGACGTGAAAATACCTTAAGCTAAGCATGAAAGCAATGAAATCATAAAAGAATCATCCATAACTTGCAGTAAGCAACATTTATTAAAATACAAGTATTCAGAACACAGAATAACATGTAAAAAATAAACAATTTGCAAATATATTTACATTCCCATATAACAGTTAAGAACATCACCATTATTGTATTACGCATGCACGGAAGTGTTTGTTACACTAGGTGCTGCTGGCTTAATTACGCACGACTCAAGTTAGAGAAAGGGTGCGTATTATACACAAGGTTTAGGTTTTTCAGAAAAACAACCCCCTAAAAATCCCCTGCGTATTATACTCACGGGCAAACTATACTTGAAGATTTACGGTATCTATATATCTCTCTATATATAAACGGCAGTTTGTCTGTGCGTGTTTCTGTGTGTCTGTTTGCTTGTAGCCTCACCCTGACCACGGCTTTCAACCGATTCTGATGAAACTTGACACACACATAGCCCAATGTCATAATTCAAAACTAACGCAGCGAAAATTTTGAAAAGTTCCCCCAGTTCTGAAAAAAATCGATAAATTCGACATGGGGTCGAGAATCAGAAACACAAACCACAGACTGTCTAGGGGACGCAACTCGACCTTTTTAACTCTCAAAAAAATTTACCATAATTTTTTTTCCATTTTTTGGCTATAACTCTCTAAAAATGCTTTATAGTTATTTCCCTTACAAACCCGAGCAACGCCGGGCGATACTGCTAGTATGCTTATATATATATATATATATATATATATATATATATATATATATATATATATGCATATATATATATATATATGCATATATATATATATATATGCATATAAGTGCCACACTCTAGCGGTTGAGGGAACCTGTGGAAGAGACAGACCCAGGAAAACCTGGGATCAGGTGGTGAAGCACGACCTTCGAACTTTAGGTCTCACCGAGGAAATGACTAGAGACCAAGACCTTTGGAAGTATGCTGTGCGTGAGAAGACCCGGCAGGACAAGTGAGACTATAACCCGTGGCCTCTACATGGGATGTAGACAGTCCACTTATGCATACCTTTCCTTCTTACGACACAAAACTCTACTTGTGAAGACCTGTTGAGGCAAGTAAGAATCAAAATCGAAATCGATCAACATCAATGGAAATTGCAACTGTGATACTAGTGCCGGTGGTACGTAAGAGAACCATCCAAACAGGGCTGTTGCCAGCGTCGCCCCGACTGGCCTCGTGCCGGTGGCACATAAAAAGCACCCACTACTCTCACGGAGTGGTTGGCGTTAAGAAGGGCATCCAGCCGTAGAAACATTGCCAGATTAGACTGGGCCTGGTGCAGCCTTCTGGCTTCCCAGACCCCAGTTGAACCGTCCAACCCATGCTAGCATGGAGAGCGGACGCTAAGCGAAGATGATGATGATGATATATATATATATATACATATACATACATATATACATATACATATATATACATATATACCTATACATATATATACCTATATATATACCTATACATATACAAACATATATATACCTATACATATATATACATATATATATACCTATACATATACAAACATATATATACCTATACATATATATACCTATACATATATATACTTATACATATATATACATATATACATATACATACATATATACATATACATACATATATACACCTATACATCATCATCGTTTAACGTCCGTTTTCCGCGCTAGCACGGGTTGGACAACACATATATACATATATATACCTATACATATACATACATGTATGCATATATAGACATATACATATATGTATACATAGACATATACATACATATATATATATATACACACATATATATACATATATATACATATACATACATATATACATATACATACATATATACATATATACAAATATATACAAATATATACATATATACATATATATATGATAAATAATATAGGAAAAAGAATTTTGGAACATTCTTCTAATTTTGAGATTTTCCGAAAACATGCACCTTATTATAATGAAGCCTTGAGGGAGACGGGATATAATAATAGTATTAAATTCATTAATAATTGTAGATTTTATAATAATATAAATATAAATGATTCTTATGTTATTTATAATAATAAACCTGATATTAAGAATTATGATAAGTATTGTTCAGTTAATTATGGTTTTAGTAATAGGTTTTCTGAAAAAAGATAAATATAATAAAAGAGTAAAAGATAAGAATATATTTAATGTGGTTAATGATAATAAGAAGTATAATAATATAATAAATAAAAGGAATGTTAACAATAAGAATAAAATTTGGTTAATTATTCCTTCTGGGGCTCAAATTAAAACAAACATTA
Source organism: Octopus sinensis (assembly GCF_006345805.1). Classification (NCBI taxonomy): domain Eukaryota; kingdom Metazoa; phylum Mollusca; class Cephalopoda; order Octopoda; family Octopodidae; genus Octopus; species Octopus sinensis. The sequence goes on along the minus strand of NC_042998.1, from coordinate 205,690,217 downwards.
TTAAAGAAGTATTAAAACTATTTGAATTATTCATTGTAGATAATAAAAAATACAATATTTTTTCTAGTAATAATTTTGGAGTTGGTTATTCTACTACTAATGTTGGTAACATTATTTCATCTTTTAATAGTTTTAAGCTGAATAAGTTTTATATTAAAAAAATATAGAATAATTCCAATAATACTAATGATCAGTATTTAATTAATCGATTAATCGTACGCGTAGAGATAAGATGAAATGTAAATTTTAAAATAAATGTAATTTGGCTGATGTAGTATATAAATGTGTAGTGACTCTGAGAGGTGATAATATTTATAGGAATAGTTATAATATAAATGCAATTTACGTGGGGTCGACATCTAATAAAATTAAATTAAGGGTGGCCCAAAACATGCACTCATTTAAGAATAAAACACTGGCCTTAGCAAATTTAAAATGGGAGATAGTTTGTAAAGCTAAATCTTATAGAATAGGTAATAATTTTTGTTTACTATGTACTAATGAATTTATGGAGATATTACTATCTAAAAACCAATTGATTAATTTCCAAGATGAGAGAAAAATTAAATGTAGACATAGGTCGAATTATTTATATAATAAGTTTAGATAATTTGTGAATATATATACCCTGGTTTATGTTATTAATTTATTAATTTATGTAGTTATATTATGTAATATTATAAGGAGTAAAAGTTAGTTGTAGGTTATGTAGTGTATGAACATAACTAGAATAAGTTTAAACCAAGGGATTGATAAAATTAATTGAAGAATATATATTAATTTATGGACATTTAATTAATTTTATATATTTTACATATAATGCCATAGTTTTAAATTATTGAGAATTTAGAATTTCCCCCCATAAATGGTATATTACGTCATGTTAAATACATATATCTATTTATTTATTTATTGTATATTCATTGTTTACATAACGTACAATGCTAGATTGTAAGTTTAAAGTTTAAAATTTCTTTTAACTGGTTTTCATCAATAAGATAAGTCATGTTTTTGCTTTACATTAATATTGTTATTATAATATCTTAATTTATTTATGTTATTTTCTTTACCTGAAGAGCGGCTAAATATTTTAAAGTAATATTATCAATTTATATATTTAGTCATGAAATGCGTGTAGTCAATTTAATGCTTGATTTGTCGTGAGATTTTTAGTATAATAATTATAAGATATTTAATTAATTTCTATGTGGTTATTATAGAAAATATCTGTGAAAATATTTTTTCACCAGACTGGCTGAAATGTCTCTCCACATCAGACACTGACATGAAACTTGAATGTTTCATGTCTATAGTGCAAGCTATATGCCAGAAATATGTCCCAGAGCACAAGGCCAAAACAAATAGGAACAAGATTCCAAGGGAGAGGAAGATCCTCATGGGACGATGGATGAAGTTTGCAAATCAACTCAACCAACATTCCAAAATTAGCAAAAGGTCCCGCCTAAAAACAACACTGATGGAGATTGAAAAAAACCTGCAACAATCCTATGTGAGGGAAAAAGCAAAGAAGCCTGGGTTATAAAAAAGATTAAGTCAAACCCAAAGGCCTTCTTTCATTATGCAAAAGAAACAGCCTCAGTACACTCCAAAAGGATGGCTGCCTCACAGATTATCCAACTAGGATATGCCCTCAACTGCCTGGATAGCCACCCTTGGAAGCTATGCAGATGATACGAAAGTCTCGCAGAAAATACAGAACCCCAGTGATGTTGCACATCTGCAGCAGGAGTTGGACTCAATTTACAGATGGGCTGAGGATAATAATATGCAGTTTAATGATGAAAAATTCCAAATCCAAAACTGAATATGAAACTTACAGGGCACACTGGTCCACAAGGAATTTCAATCTCAGAGCCTAAGTCTGTGAGGGACCTGGGTATCGACATGAGTGATGGTGCCTCTTTCCAAGTGCACATTACCAGGATGGTGACAAAGTGCAGACGACTGGCTGGGTGGATCCTGAGAACATTCAGAATCAGAGATAAGGAAACCATGTTGGTCCTCTGGCGGACATTCGTCCTCAGCCGCCTGGATTACTGCTCACAGCTATGGTCACCCACCAGTGTAAAATTAACAGCGGACCTTGAAGCAACCCAGACAAGATTCACAAAGAAGATCGTCTCTTTGCAACAGCTCAGCTACTGGGAAAGGCTGAAACAGCCAAGACTCTACTCCCTGGAGAGAGACGGGAGAGGTATGCAGTAATATATGTCTGGAAGATCCTGGAAGGAACTGTGCCAAATTCTGGCATTGAAAGCTACATCAATGCCAGAACAGGTTGACACTGCATAGTGCCAAAGATCCCAGCAATGCCATCACGCTTCAGGACCAGCTTCTGCAACAGCCTGGGTTTCAAGGGCCCACAGCTTTTTTAATATTCTCCCAAAGAGCCTGAGGAACCTGCACAAAGTAGATGTAGGCATTTTTAAATCAAAGCTGGATCTCTTCCTGTCTAGAGTCCCAGATGAACCCACCTCACGGTAAGAGGTGCAAATGAGGGTAGCTATATCAAACTCCATTCTTCACCAAGTGCCACATACTGGGGGAGGTTCTCAGTAATAACAGTGTAGCAAAATGGCAGTGCATCAGCATGGCCACAGCTCTGAGCTGAAACTACAGAAAAGAAAGAAAATATGTAGCCAGAGATGTTTGGTAAGGAGCTTGCTTCCCAACCACATGGTTCCAAGTTCACCCTGGGCAAGTGTTTTCTACTATAGACTCGGGCCAACCAAAGCATTGTGAGTGGATTTCGGAGATGGAAACTGAAAGAAGTCCGTTGCATATGTGTGTGTGTGTGTACATTTGTGTCCGTGTTTGTTCCTCCACCATCGCTTGACAACTGATGTTCGTTTATATCCCCGTAAAACATTGCAGTTTGCTGTAAGTCAGACAGAATAAGGACTAGGCATACAAAGAATAAGTCCTCGTATCTATTTCTTCTACTAAAATCCTTGAAATTGGTGCTCCAGCATGGCCGCAGTCAAATGGTTAAAACAAGTAAAAGAATATATACAAATGTACATATAGGTGCAGGAGTGGCTGTCTGGTAAGTAGCTTGCTTACGAACCACATGGTTCCAGGTTCAGTCCCACTGCATGGCACCTTGGGCAAGTGTCTTCTACTATAGCCTTGGTAGATGGAATCTCGAAGAAGCCCGACGTATATATGTATATATATGCGTGTGTGTATGTTTGTGTGTCTGCGTTTGTCCCCCAGCATTATTTGACAACTGATGCTGGTGTGTTCATGTCCCCGTCACCTAGCGGTTCAGCAAAAGAGATCGATAGAATAAGTACAGGGCTTACAAAGAATAAGTCCCAGGGTTGATTTGCCTGACTAAAGTTGGTGCTCCAGCATGGCCGCAATCAAATGACTGAAACAAGTAAAAGAGTATACATATATATATATATATATATAAGAGTATATATATATATATATATATATATATATATATATATATATATATATATATACACACACACACACACACACACAAAATAAGAAAATGGAGAAATACACCTTAATCAATAATCAACTACCAGATAATACCCATTCACATAATTTATTAACCAACTACATATGAACATCAAGGTCAAACATAATAGTACAGAACAAAACAGTGCACATTAATGAGTAATATGATACAATAAGTACAATATGTATAAATAAATATAAATAAACTATATCTTACAGCTGTTTCAGCCATACAGATATGAGTATCTCATTATGCTCATATTAGCCAGGTGTGATAAGTTAATATGTGGTTATAAATGAGACACTTACAAATATATCCCAAGGCCTCTTCAGAGATTATAAAGTACAATCCAAATATGAATATCAGAGAAGGTACACCCATACAAGAATGAGTACATATACATAATATACACATACATATAAGTGTATATACACATGCACCTTTGAAGCTCCCCAAAGGTCAATCACAAAAAAGATAGATGGCATGTCAGACCTTGACTACTGGGGTAGACTAGAGAAACTGAAACTGTATTCACTCCAACGATGCCGTGAACGCTACATTATCTGTTAGATGTGGAAAATATTCCATCAGCACTGTCTGAATGATGTTGGCATCACCTTCAAAATACATCCAAGGCTTGGACCACGTGCCATCCGTCCACAACAAAAATCTAAATCGCATCACATAACAACAATACGGCACAATTATTTCACCTCAATTGGACCCGCTCTCTTCAACATTACACCAGGACACGTCAAAAAAGAAACTGACCACACAAAATTCAAGAAGTCTTTGGACAAATTCCTTCAAACAATCCCAGACAAACCACCCACACCCAGATATGTCTCCGCAAACAATAACTCTCTGCTCGAATGGGCCTTGGTGCCCAAATCCTGAATTGAAAGACTTCGCCAGGTGGGGCTATTAAGTTAGACATGGCCTGGGTCAATACTGGCCAAAACCTTTCTAAGTTATATATACATATATACATAATAATATATAATAATATACATAGATATATATATAAGGTTGGAGGCGCAATGGCCTTGTGATTAGGGCAGCGGACTCGCGGTCGTAGGATCACGGTTTCGATTCCCAGACCGGGCGTTGTGAGTGTTTATTGAGCGAAAACACCTAAAGCACCACGAGGCTCTGGCAGGGGGTGGTGGCGATCCCTGCTGTACTCTTTCGCCACAACTTTCTCTCACTCTTTCTTCTGTTGGTCTGCTCGCTTAGCCAGCGGGGTGGCGTCATTTGAAGGCTAAAACAATGCGAAGCGCATTGTGATCAGCGATGTGTAACAACATCTGATAGCCTGGTCGGTCATGGTGATCACGGTGATATATATAAGGTTACAGTTAGTGAAATCAATATATTAGAATATACAAACATACACATATCCACATGAAAATGTACATATACAAAGTCAAGAGTTCCTTATATTAAGTTACAAAATGCCCACTCACAACCCCTATCTCAATCTGTAATATATATATACACACATATATATATACATATATACGACGAGCTTCTTTCAGTTTTCATCAACGAAACCCACTCACAAGGCTTTGGTCGGCCCAAGGCTATAGTAAAAAGACACTTAACCAAAGTGCCAGACAGTGGGACTGAACCCGGAACCATATGGTTGGGAAGCAAGCTTCTTACCAGACAGCCACGCTGCGCCTATATATATACATACATATACTCGGCGGGGGTAAAGATTACGTGTACGTACACCACCGGTTTTCGGCGTAACAAAAACCCTAACCCCTAACAACCGGGTGTACGTATTCTTTACCTTCGCCCATATACACATACATGCACATATACATATATATATACACATACATACATACACACATGCGTACATAGTATACATGCATACATACATAGTACACACACACACACATATGTATGTATATATTTAAGTACACACGTTTGCATGTATACTAAATATGTATATAGCTGTGTGTGTGTATATATACATATATATATATACACACACATATATATATATATATACATATACATATATATATATACACACACATATATATATATATATACATATACATATATACACACACATATATATATATATATACATATACATATATATATATATATATATTTATTACACATACACACATATGTATGTGTGTGTATATATATATATATATATATTTATTACACACACACACCAACTATTTGACGGCTGATTCTCTCGTCCGTCCAGTCCCCACCCCCTCCCGTCTTTACAATCACAAACAACGATGGAGCCATCAATATTTTTCTTCAATGAACCTCGTTATTAAAAGTCTTTCCCTTCACAATTCATTCTCTTCAGCCATAAACCCTCCGTTAATAAGTAAAACATTAATTTCACGTCATTTATGCAATCAGAATTCAAATCCTGATTTGCCTTTTTAGTCCCTACAAACCTCGTCGTTAACACTAATTAAACCAGCGAAAATCGGTAATAATTATGTAATAAATTTGGTCGGCCTCCCGTCAGTGGCTCCACGACACTTGGTACTTTGAAACAGTCTGCAACACCTTATTGCAGAAACTAAATTGATGAAAAACAGTAATAATAAGGCTAGTAATTTTGAGAGGAGGGGCAAGGCGGTTACATCCTTCCTTGCACCTCATTGGTACCTTAATTTTTGGACCCCAGAGGGACGAAAGATAATAATAATAATAATAATAATAATAATAATAATAATAATAATAATAACAACAGGCACAAGAATTGAGTAACAACCAATACCCAGCTGGATTTGAACGCACAATATAGAGGTTCGTAACAAAATACTGCCAGGATTATAGCCGGGGCATGAATAAATGCTGTCAACACGAAAATGTTATGATTGGAGGAGAGAGAGTGGAGAAAAGGAAATATTGCATTTACCTTACATCAGATGTTTTTTTCTCTTTCCTTTTTAGTGGAAATCTTTGAACGGGCCACGAAACGGAAAACTGAATGGAGTTGAGCAAAATAAAAGTTGACCCTATTGTTTTTGTTTGTTGCTATTTTGTTGTTTGTGTTTGTAGAGTGATTAAAGAGTGAAAATGTGGGTAAAATGATGGGTAAAGCGAGACGAGGGCGAACCGCTGATTGCTGTCGACATGAGATCTTTTTAAGTGGAGCAAACGGTTGAGTCTTCAAGACGGCGGCGGCGGCGGCGGGGAGGAGTCGACGACTCTTGACGGCCACTTATACTCGGTGTGTGTGTATGAAATTTATATAACATTTAGGTGTATATATAATGTATACACATAATATAGTTATATAAAATGTATATACATGTGAACATTACATATTCATGTACATGGGGCTTGACTGTATGTTGCCTGTGTGTGTGTGTGTGTGTATATATATGTATATATAGTGAGGGTGTGTGTTTATTATGTCAGTGTATGTGCAATGGTTACATGTGGACGATGGGAGGGGGAGAGAGAGAAAGTAATTGAAAGGGAGACGGTGAAGAAGAAGAAGAAGAAGAAGAAGAAAACAATGGATAACGAAGGGCGGCGGCGGCGGTGTAATAAAGTTGATGTTTAGCGACGGCGAACGACGCCAGCCTCTCCTCCATATTAATCCTCGCCACGGCTTTGTGATTCTGTTTTTAGTAAACCTTAACCCTAACTACACTAACTGCTTGGAGTTAATGATGAAAGAATGTGAAAGAAGGAGGGGGGGCTTCGACGTGGTTTGTTTAGCAACGAGAATATTTATGGCGATGACGAGTAAAAGAGGCGGCGAGGGACGGGCGATGCCATACTTTCTTTCCAAAGTGTTGTAATATAAATGATAAGGCATCAGAAAATGGTAAACTGGCGAACCAAGAAGGGTTAGGGTTAGGATGGATGGTCGCCTGACTTGCTAAAAATAACAGCACCACCTCCCTCAAACCACACCCTACCGTTTTAGACGAGGACATTAAATAATGAGAATCCTGGAAAGAAAACATTGTCTTTGATTTAAAAAAAAAAGTAAACAAACCAACTAGGGAGCTTCTACGCTCGCCCAACTAGAAATAACAACCAAATCTCGATAGTCAGAATAGGAAGAGTACATTTGCTATACATAGTTCTAGGTACAATTGTGTTTGAAAGAAGCCCAGACAGGATGGCCAGAACGGAGTGTCTTTGATCACAGCTGACAAATCTGATCAACAAATGTTTTAAGGACTTACAACAGACTTTGGTCATCGAACACAAACATTCGTTTTAATAGACGGACTATAAAATGATGCTGCAGTGACATTCATTCCTTTCCCATACGTCACAGAAACACTGCGGGATTAATTAGTGTTAAATTGAACAATTACTTTGCGGTCCCCAACGAAAATATAATTGGCTGCTGTTTCTAGCATGCAGAGTTCCTTCGTTGGAAGTTAGTTGTTTAACCCCAGGTCGACTCTGATTCAAGAGCCCCATAATAAAACACACCAGCCATGACTAACCTACATTTTAAGGGTATGCATAAATGTCCTTCCCATATTTAAGGCGGTTTGGGCTATTTTGTCTAGCAAACGAAACGTGGGACCTAATCTCATTTAAACACAGGATGATTACGCATTCCAGCCGTGACCATCCTGTCCTGTCTTGTTTTCGTTGTTTTAGGCCATAGTAATGTTTCAAGATGTCAAGTAGTGGATTGAAGGAGATTTAGCTGCTGTTTCTAGCAAGTGATGCAACCTCCTCAGCACTTTAATTTTATAGCTGTTGCTTGCGCGTGCGTATGTACTTTTTCGTTGAGGACAGAAGCCGTGTACTTATAGCGCTGGCGCACAAGTGTGTGTGTGTGTGTGTGTGTGGACAGCAGGGATGAAATGCATTCATATGATCTAACCTGATGAATACTATTGATTTCAGATAAGTTCGGGTACATGTTCTACTACACACACACACACACACACACACACAACAGAGTAGACGCGAACGAAAAGTGCGTGTGTGCTCGTTACTGAGCTGGGCAAAATACTTAGCGACATTTCATCCGTCTTTACGTTCTGAGTACAAATTCCGCCGACGTCGACTTTGCCTTTCATCTTTTCGGGGTCGATAAATCAAGTACCAGTTACGCACTGAGACCGATATAATCGACTAATCTGTTCCCCTTAAATGTCAGGCCTTGTGCCTTTAGTAGAAGATTATTATTAAGTGAGAGGGAAGCGCATGCCATCAAAGTGACACTAGTGCTGGACTAACAACCATTAAGCAAAGTAGGCACGTGCTTAGGGCATCAAAGGAAGGAGGGGGGGCACCGCAGAAATAGTAAATGGTTTACGGCACAAAAGAAATCATTTTAAACTTGCTAAAATAATATCCAGGATGCCTTTATTTCTACTAAGTGTAGATGCAGATGTGTTACCTAAGATTAATTTTGAGGATCTGATCAAAGACTTTGCAGTTCAAAAAAGTAGGAGGAAACTTTTCAAATCTAAATAAAATGGAAGGAGACAAAAATAAACATTATTTTCCCTCTTACTGTTTTGTTTCGTTTTGAAAAATAAAAATTATGGTTTTTTTATTGTTTATATTTTGAATTACATAATCTTTTATGGGGCACCAAAATCTTTTAAGTGCTTAGGGCCTCGATGGGTCTTAATCTGAATATATGAAGTCCAGTATACCCATCATGACTACCCGTCTGATAAGGGTACACCAGGCACATGCATCACTACCAAATGTACGCGACATGGTGATCTCATACCAAGATAAACAGCGCATGACCTTGCAGGTGGGGTCCAATTAGAATTTTCTTCGGGTCGAGTAACTCATCCTGCTCAAAAGGTCCCCGAATAAGGTTTGTTTTAAGGATGTTGAACGAACCACCCATGTTTCCAAAGGTGAATTATCCAAACCTCTAAGAATTCCACTCAACACATGGCTATGATGCTCCCCCACTACTTCTGCTCGTGATCAGAGATGCACATATCGTCAGCCACTAAGGGACATGTTCAACTGGTTACGGTGAAGCAACTGACAAGCAAATCTGTGGTATTGAGCAGAATATTTGCTGTAGCCCATCTTTTATACGAAGACAAAACAATGTACATGATAGCACTTCCAATCAGTTAAGATCAGAAGCCATGAGAAGCAGTGTCTGGTACTGCATCAGGGCAGATTATTATTATGGCAAAATCATTATTGTGCCTTTACGTTCTGAGTTCAAATTCAGCCAAGGTTCGTCCTTTCGAGGTCAATGAAATAAGTACCAGTCGAGTACTGGAGTCGATGTAATCGACTTACCATCGCCAGCAGCTGTCTCAGAGCACACCCAACCCCTTCGGTCTCATGGTCACTACTATTAGTAAAAAATGGAGTGGTCACGAATGGAGTGATTCTTTGTAATGGGTGTGTTCGATCAGTGTTGACCTTGAGCCAAACAATACCCTATCTTAGTGTGTATTGTTTAGCTTCAGGTTAGAGTTGATCAAGTAGACCTATGACGAAACGGCACGCCAGATGTGACCATTGCGTCAGACCATGTCTCTAGAACCTTCGTGGATTAAGTATGTTGAGTGCGTTTTGAGGGAAATATAGCTACTGTTTCTAGCAATCGAGTGACCGGATAAGTGGCGGTGATCTACGTTAATTAGTAGTCATCAACGTCAAACGATGTCTCGGGTTCATTAGAGTTTGGCGGGACCCGTGTGTGTGTGTGTGTGTTAATAAAGTCACACACCCACACAGAACACGATAATGACGGCTGTTTATAATTAAGCCATCAATTTTGAGAGGAGGGGCATTAGCCGATACTGTCGATCCTCGTATTTGTCTGGTAATTGCTTCTATTAACCCCAAAGGAACGAAAGGCAAATTAAAATGTTGGCAGGGTTTGAACTCGGAACCTAATCAGGTCCAACCAATACAGCAAGGTTTTTGTTTTTAGTGAGACTCAAACGATTTTGTGAATCTATGGCCGGGAGAGAAAGAACAGAGAAGAGAAGAGAGAGAGAGAGAGAGAGTAAAGAGTAAAGAGGGAGGCGGTAAAGAGGACGGGGAAGAGGCGAAGGGGAGTGCTAAATTGCAAGTAAGGCAAGTCGCGTGCACTAAACATATATATATAGTAGTAGTAGTAGTAGTGTACTATCATAGTAGTGGTAGTAACAATATTACTATTACTAGTAGTAGTAGTAGTGGAGATAGTACATCGTACAAATTAAGTTCTAATCCTGCTGAAGGCAGCGTCAGCTTTCATCATTGTGGGGTCGATAATGTAGAGGGCAGGAAAAGCAGGGTCCATCTCTCCAGTGTATTACAGCCTCTCACCACGCCCCTGCTCCACCACCGAAATGTGTGACCTTCTGTCAACAGTAAGATCATGATGATGATGATAGCAATGGTGGCGACCGTAGCCTTGCCATTAGCGTACCAAGTCTGACAACAGCAGCAGTAATTACTACTACTACTACTACTACTACTACTAGTAGTAGTAGTAGTAGATGGAGAGATGGAATGACAGACAAGAAGAGAAGAATAAGGTGAGGTGTACTTTAAGCACACACACACATCGACATCGTAACCACACACACACGCTGCTGTTTTGGAAAAACAGTGACCGAGAACTGATTCTCCGGCTCCATTCTAGGAAGTGGTGCACTTTAAAAAGCTTTGGTTGGCTGCACTCTTGAAGGGCTCCGGCACCAACCGTACACCTCACCTTTCCGCTCTTCCACAACAAGCAACCGCCATTCCCGCCGACGCCACTCACACATTCACACTATGACCTCGTTCTTTCTCAACGTTGTTTAGTGTTGAACCCTAATCGAGCAGACCTTACAATCAAAGAATCTCCATCCGTGACTATCCCGTCTTATCTCAGTACAGAAAACTCAGAAACACCAATGTATACTTTTCTTTCCATTTTTGCCTTTTTTCAAGATGGTGTGTGTGATATGAAGGTTTCAGCTGATATTTCTCGAACGACCCCGTGTTTGATTTATCCCCAGTTAAAGGGAGATGACGTTGAAGGTCACTGGGGGATGGGGCTGACCTAATTCACTCGAAATCTCTCTCCACCTCCTTATTTCACTAAACACTTTCTGTATCTTTATATTCTGTTCCCTCTAAGATCTTTGCTTTCCTTTTTAAACACACAAACCCCGCTTTTTTTGCTTTTTTCACATAACAAAACCTGTCTTTTCAATGTCTCCTCCCACTCCATTCATTTTCCTCGGGGCAAAGAAAAGCAGACATTATTATTATTAAGGTGACGAGCTGGCAGAATCGGTAGCACGCCGGGAAAAATGCTTAGCGGCATTTCGTCCATCTGCACAATCTGAGTTCAAATTCCACCGATGTCGATCTTGTTTTTTATCCTTTCGGGGTCGATAAGTGAAGTACCATGATTATTATTATTGCCCCTGTGGTAAATATCGTCATCATCATTTAAGGCAAGGGGTCTCCAAAGTAGTCGATATCGACCCCTGGGGACCGATGGGACTATTCAAGGGGTTGATATGTTTATTTTCTTGTATATGCCTGGGGATCGATGAAGGGGTCGATGGTCTAAAAAGTTTGGGGATCCCTGATTTAAGGGGGTAAGCTATCAGGATCATTTGCTTCGGACTCAATATTTTGCAGTATTTCTTCAGACTCATTACGTTCCGAGTTCAAATTCTGCTGCGGGTAACTTTGCCTCTCATTGTTTCGGGGTCGATAAAATAAAGTATCAGTCAAGTACCGAAATCGATTAGCTCCTTCCTCTAAAACTGCTTTGTGCCTCTAATTTATTATTGCTGTTGGCTGACGGATGGCCGTGTGACATTCCATTATTTTACGTTCCCAGTTCAAACCCAGTCTGGGACAACATTCTCCCCTTTCGGGACGTGGACATGAAATGAATACGAGGTGTTGGTTAGTTCTAGGTTTATAATTAAAGGCATTGCAGCCGTGCCCATCCAAGTACATTTTAAGGACTAAATTGTCAAATGTGTGCTTTTCTTTAAAAGAAGGTAAAAAAAAAAAATACTCAAAACAATCGACTGTTGAGAGACCGAAGGAAGAATATTATTTCTCGCAGACTTCGATGTCTCCCATAAGGTGCAACTGAGCAACAACACCCCCCCCTCCGACCCCGCTTAGATATTTCCATTTTCCTCATATATTTTTATACATCCTCTTTGGGCTTTGTTTCATATTTACACAGCTTTCT
>NC_042998.1:205665052-205672552 GCF_006345805.1 Octopus sinensis | reverse complement strand
ATATATATACATATGTATATATATGCATATATATATATATATGCATATATATATACATATGTATATATATGCATATATATATATATGCATATATATATACATATGTATATATATGCATATATATATACGTATGTATATATATGCATATATATATACACATATGTATATATATGCATATATATATACACATATGTGTATATACTTATGTATATATACTTATGTATATATGCATATATATATATACTTATGTATATATATGCATATATATATATACTTATGTATATATATGCATATATATATATACATATGTATATATATGCATATACATATATAATACATATGTATATATATGCATATATATATATATACATATGTATATATATGCATATATATATACATATGCATAAATATGCATATATATATATATGCATATATATGCATATATATATATGCATATATATATATACATATGTATATATATGCATATATATATATATATGCATATATATATACACATGTACATATATGCATATATATAAATACATATGTATATATATACATATATATATGCATATATATGTATATATATATGTATACATATATATATGCATATATATATATGCATATATATGTATACATATATATATGCATATATATGTATACATATATATGTATACATATATATATGCATATATATGTATACATATATATATGCATATATATATACATATTTATGCATATATATATATACACACATATGCATATATATATATATACCATATATATATATATATATATACACACATATATATATACACACATATATATATATACAACATATATATATATACACACCTATATATATACACATATATATATATACACATATATATATATACACACAAATATATATATACACATAATATATACACACATATATATATACACACATATATATATACACACATATATATATATACACATATATATATATATATACACATATATATATATACACACATATATATATATACACATATATATATATACCATATTATATATATACATACATATATATACACATATATATACATATATATATATATATATATACCATATATATATATATACATATACATATATATATATACATATATATAACATTATAATATATACAGATACATATATAATATATACATATATATATATAACATATAATATATATAACATATACATAATAATATATATACACATATACATATATATATTACATATATATTATACATATATATACATACATTATATATATATACATATATATATATACATATATATACCATACATACATATATATATATACATATATATATATAGACATATATATATATATATACATACATATATAGACATACATACATATATATAATATACATACATATATATACATACATATATATACATACATATATATATACATACATACATATATATCATACATTATATATATACATATATTGTATAGAGGGCATTATTACACATAAATGCCACACGCTAGGAGGGACTCTAAAAGTCATAACTACCAAATATGACTTTTAGAGTCCCTCCTAGCATGTGGCATTTAAGTGTAATAATGCCCTCTATACAATATAATTAAATATTTTCAAAGAAAAAAAATTTACAGTTTTTTTCTCTTATGAGGTTTGTCATGCTAACTACTCGATAATTTCTTGTTAAGATTTCTTATTAAGATTTTATCCTATTTTTTAAATATATATATACATATATATGCATATATATATACATATATATATGCATATATATACATATATATATATATGCATATAAATATATATACATATATATATGCATATAAATATATATGCATATATATAAACAAATCAAATGTGGACGTAATCTACCTTGATTTTGCAAAAGCTTTTGACAAGGTGGATCATGGTATGATATGCCACAAACTACGTGACCTCGGCATAGCTGGAAAACTTGGAGTGTGGTTGCATGACTTCCTGAAAGATAGGAGTCAGTCAGTAGTGGTTAATGGAGCCACCTCTATGAGCACACAAATAGTGACCGGTCTTCCATAGGGCACTGTCTTGGGACCACTGCTTTTTATAGTGGCCCGCTCAGATATGCCCTCAAATGCCCGGATAGCCACTCTGGCCAGCTATGCAGACGATACAAAAGTCTTGCGGAAAATACAGAACCCCAGCGATGTTGCACACCTGCAGCAGGAGTTGGACTCAATTACAGATGGGCTGAGGATAATAATATGCAGTTTAATGCTGAAAAAAATCCAGGCCTGCGCTACAGCATCCAAAACTGAATATTAAACTTACAGGATACACCAGTCCACAGGGAATTTCAATCTCAGAGCCTAAGTCTGTGAGGGACCTGGGTATCGACATGAGTGATGATACCTCTTCCAAGTGCAAAATACCAAGATGGCGACAAAGTGCAGACGACTGGCGGGTGGATCCTAAGAACATTCAGAACCAGAGATAAGGAAACCATGATGGTCCTCTGGCGGACATTCGTCCTCAGCCGCCTGGATTACTGCTCACAGCTATGGTCACCCACCAGTGTAAAATTAACAGCGGACCTTGAAGCAATCCAGAGAAGATTCACAAAGAAGATCGTCTCTTTGCAACACTCAGCTACTGGGAAAGGTTTGAAACAGCTAAGACTCTACTCCCTGGAGAGAAGACGGGAGAGGTATGCAGTAATATATGTCTGGAAGATCCTGGAAGGAATTGTGCCAAATTTTGGCATTATAAGCTACACCAATGCTAGAACGGGACGACACTCCGTAGTGCCAAAGATCCCAGCAATGCCATCACGCTTCAGGACCAGCTTCTGCAACAGCCTGGGTTTCAGGGGCCCACAGCTTTTTAATATTCTCCCAAAGAGTCTGAGGAAATTGCACAAAGTAGATGTAGTGGCTTTTAAATCAAAGCTGGACCTCTTCCTGTTGAGAGTCCCAGATGAACCTACCTCACGGCAAGAGGTGCAAATGAGGGTAGCTGTATCAAACTCCATTCTTCACCAAGTGCCACATATTAGATGAGGTTCTTCGCAATAACAGTGTAGCACAAAATGGCGGTGCATCAGCACGGCTGTAGCTCTGAGCTGAAACTAGAGAAAAAAAATATGCACACACACATATATATATATATATCTATATATATATATATATATATATATATATATAATATATGTATATACTCTTTTACTTGTTTCAGTCATTTGACTGCGGCCATGCTGGAGCACCGCCTTTAGTTGAGCAAATCGACCCCAGGATTTATTCTTTGTAAGCCGAGTACTTATTCAATCGGTCTCTTTTGCTGAATCTCTAAGTTACGGGGACATAAACACACCACCATCGGTTGTTAAGCTATGGGGGATGAACACAGACACAGAATATATATATATATATTATATGTGGTATATGATATATATATGTATATACATCATATATATATATCTAATACATACATATATATATATATATAATACATATATATATATATATATATATATATATGTAGATATATACATTTTCCTGAGCGTCAATAATACTTTAATTGTTCCACGTCCTGTTTGCTGTGTTTTTTTTTATCTCTTTTTTTCTGTGTTTTCTTGTTTGGATTAACTTTATATATATATTATATACATGTATATATATGTATATATATATATGTGTATACATATATATATATGTATATATATATATATTATGTATATAATATATAGATATATAATATAGATATATTATAATAAATATTATATAATGTATATATATACATATATAGATATATATATATATGTATATATTATGTGAAATAGAAAGATGAATAATCTTGTAGTAGATTAATCAAAAGTTTAACCGCGAATGAAATAAAACGATTTCTGTTCAATCTGCGTTCAGCTCCATTTCTTCAATTCACCTATATATGTATATATATATACATATATACATATATATATATATATATATATATTCATCATCATCGTTTAACGACGTCCGTTTTCCGCGCTAATATGTATATATGTATATATATATATATATTATATGTATATAACTGTATGTATATATATATATCTGTATATATATCTGTATATATATATATATATATATATCTGTATATATATCTGTATATATATCTGTATATATATCTGTATATATATATGTATATATATATATATCTGTATATATATATATATCTGTATATATATCTGTATATATATATATATCTGTATCATCATCATCATCATCATCATCGTTTAACGTCCGCTTTCCATGCTAGCATGGGTTGGACGGTTCAACTGGGGTCTGGCAAGCCCGAAGGCTGCACCAGGCCAGTCAGATCTGGCAGTGTTTCTACAGCTGGATGCCCTTCCTAACGCCAACCACTCCGAGAGTGTAGTGGGTGATTTTATGTGCCACCGACACAGGTGCCAGACGAGGCTGGCAGACGCCACGCTCGGATGGTGTTTTTTATGTGCCACCGACACAGGTGCCAGACGAGGCTGGCTGACGGCCACGCTCGGATGGTGTTTTCTTATGTGTCACCGACACAGGTGCCAGACGGGGCTGGCGGACGGCCACGCTCGGATGGTGTTTGTTATGTGCCCTCAGCACGGAGGCCAGTCGTTGCGGTACTGGCTACGATCACGTTCGGATGGTTTTCTTATGTGCCACCGGCACTGGTACCACAAGGATACAAATTCCATTGATGTTCATCTATTTTGATTTGGTTCGATTTGATTTGTTTGATTTGATTCGATTCTCTTTGCCTCAACAGGTCTTCACAAGTGTCACAAGAAGGAAGGTATGCACAGGTGGACTGACTACGTCCCAGGTAGGGGCCACGGATTATGGCTTCACTAGTCTTGCCGGGTCTTCTCACGCACAGCATACTTCCATGGTCTCGGTCTCTAGTCATTTCCATGGTGAGACCTAACGTCCGAAGGTCGTGCTTCACCACTTCGTCCCAGGTTTCCTGGGTCTACCTCTTCCACGGGTTCCCTCAACTGCTAGGGATTGGCACTTTCTCACACACCTATCTTCATCCATTCTCGCCACATGACCATACCAGCGCAATCGTCTCTCTTGCACACAACAACTGATGCTTCTTAGGTACAACACTTTCTCTCAAGGTACTAACGCTCTGTCGAGTAAGTACACTGACATTACACATCCATCGGAGCATACTGGCTTCGTTCCTCACAAGCTTACGCATGTCCTCAGCAGTCACGGCCCATGTTTCACTGCCATGTAGCATAGCTGTTCGTACACATGCATCATACAGTCTGCCTTTTACCTGAGCGAGAGGCCTTTAGTCACCAGCAGAGGTAAGAGCTCCCTAAACTTTGCCCAGGCTATTCTTATTCTAGCAGTTACACTTTCAGCGCACACCACCCCCACTACTGACTTGGTCACCTAGATAGCGGAAGCTATCAACTACTTCTAGTTTTTCCCCCGGAAAGTGACAGAAGTTGTTTTCTGCAGATTTTCGGAGGTCAATGCTCCAGAGCATCTGCCACATACAAAAACTATCTTCCCAGTTAGCCTACCTTTGACATTGCTGCACCTCTTATGTGTCCATAGCTTACACTGGGTACATCTTATAGAGTTTCTACCTACACCTTTTCTACAGATCGAGCAGGGCCATCTTCCTGAGGATATTTGTGGATTTTCTAACTTTCTACTTATTAGTACTTTGGTTTTAGCTAGGTTGACTCTAAGGCCCCTCGATTCTAAACCCTCCTTCCACACCTGGAACTTCTCCTCCAGTTCTGATAGTGACTCAGCGATTAGAGCGAGGTCGTCAGCATAGAGGAGCTCCCAGGGGCAACCTGTCTTGAATTCCTCCACAATTGCCTGGAGGACTATGATAAATAGGAGGGGGCTGAGTACTGAACCCTGGTGGACCCCAACCTCTACCTTGAATTCTTCTGTGTACATGCTGCCAACTCTAACCTTACTTACGGCATCTCTGTACATGACTTGCACAGCCCTCACCAGCCATTCATCTATCCCTAGTTTCCTCATTGACCACCAGATGAGGGATCGGGGGACCCTATCAAAGGCTTTCTCCATGTCAACGAAAGCCAGGTACAGGGGCTTATCTTTGGCTAGGTATTTCTCCTGCAGCTGCCTTACCAGGAATATAGCATCAGTGGTGCTTTTCCCTGGGACAAACCCAAACTGCATCTCATCTAAACTAACTCTCTCTCTAATTAGTTGGGCTATGACCCTCTCCGTAACCTTCATTACCTGATCCAACAGCTTGATACCTCTGTAGTTATTTGTATCTAGGGCATCACCTTTACCTTTGTAGCAGTTGACTATTATACTGCTACACCAGTCATTGGGTATGACCCCTTTGTGTATCACCTGTTGACTATACGGGTGACTAGGTTATAGCCGACACTGCCAGATATTTTGAGCATCTCTGCAGTAATTCCTGATGGGCCTGGGGCTTTCCCTGTCTTCATGCTTCTAATTGCCTTAGCTACCACGGAACTATCAACTCGGATAGCTGGTCCCTCTGTTGGGTCAACATTCGGCAGACTCTTCTTTATCCATTCATTTTCTTTATTCAGCAACCTTTCATAGTGGCATCTCCAAACCTCTCTCTTTGCATCCTCATTTAGCGCAAGTGAACCATCATCCATGCGAACACACTTCTCTCCTACCACATCACGATTCTCTCTCACACACTGTCTTGCAACACGAAATACCTCAAGTCTTTCATCCTCACGGCTCAGAACATTGGCAAGTTTTTTCTTATCCGCTTCCCCTCTGGCTAAATAAACCTGTCTCCTAGCTTCCCTTTGGCTGTCTGATACAATTCCCTGCTACCACCGTTCTTCCAGTCCTTCCAAGCCTGTCTCTTTTGTCTAATAGCCCTGTCAACCACAGTGTTCCACCACCATGTTACTCTGGGTCGAGATGGTACTTTGCTCCATCCACAGATCTGGTCAGTGGCTGTCAGCAGATTGTCCCGTAGGAATCTCCAGTTGTCTTCCACATTAAGTGAAGCTATATCTACCCCTTCTATTTCGTCAGAGGCTTATATATATATATATATATAATATATATATATATATATATATTCTGTATATATATATATATCTGTATATATATATATATCTGTATATATATATGTATATATATATGTATATGTATATATTATGTATATATATATATATGCATATATATATATGCATATATAATATATGTATATACATGTATATATATTGTATATATATATATATATGTATATATATAATATATGCTATATATATATGTATATATATGTATATATAAGTGTATCATATATATGTGTGTATACATATATATGCATATATATATGTGTGTGTGTAAATATGTGTGTATGTATATATATAATATATATATATATAATATATATATATATAATATAATATTATATATATAATATATATATATTACACACA
>NC_042998.1:205647552-205660052 GCF_006345805.1 Octopus sinensis | reverse complement strand
TGCATTCCCAGAATACAGAATGATACCTTTGAGTGAATACATTGACAGATGCGCAAAATAACTGCTACCACAATTTGTATTCTTTCCATTATATCAAAGTGCTATTGGAACACCAACACAAATTAGATTAAATAAGGAAAGTTACCGCATTGAAAAATATAAACTAAAACTTAACCATTTCGAACATTTTATTCTATCAAAACCAAATCATGTTTAATTAACAAAACCTAATCATTCCTAACATTTTTGATTATCTCCCTTATACCGAAAAATCCCTGATTACCTCCCTCTATTTCGAACTATTCTACCTCACACCGTAACGAATAGATGACACAACATCGGTAAAGAAATTGAGAAATTCGAAAAGAAAATGCGAAACCGGTTATTTCTCCAAAAACAATGTCACTATACACAAAATTTTATATCATTTTCCAAACACAACGATTTTAATATATTTTTTAAACCATATAATTCACATCTTCTGTAGTGTTTTCATTCTATTTTGTTTTATATACATATAAGTATTCACTAGATTGTGTATCTTATATATATATATACAACAATCGTTTTGTTGTATAAACCCATACTCAGTTCTCCAGAAATCTTGAAATGGACAAACATCAGGTTTTTGTCTTTTGTTATTCATCTTGGGGCACTATATATTGATAATTAACATTAATAGATGTAAAACCCTTAAACTAGATTCTACAAATAAATATAAAAATAACTAAATAAAAATATTTCGTTTTTGGATTTAGTTTGCAAGATTCTTTATGTGAGTTCGTGTGTTGGAGCATATTCTGTTGTGTCCGGGGAGAGTCATTCTCTTTTACTGCCTTATGATTTAACACACTCACCGGTAACATTTCCACTCATTTCTTTTTTATTTTTCTAAAGTTTTCGTTGCGTTTTGCAACCTTTTCAATAGTTTTGATTCCGTTATTCACACTGCGTTGCTTTTTTGTTTGTTTGTGCGCATGTGTGTGTGACTATGTATGCATGTGTGTGTATGCATGTGTGTGTATGTGTACATTTTTATGTATGTTCTACATATTCATGTGCTTGTGTGTCTGTGTATGTTTTTATGTATGTGTGCGTGTGTGTATCTCCGTCTCCTTGTGTGTGTGTGTTTTGCAACTATGCACCGTGCTTGTATGAATGGACGTGTGTCTCCACGTGTGTGAACGTGTCTCCATTTGTGCCCTTGCGTGAAGAGAATTAGAACAAAATAAACAGTAAAAAAAATTTGTTTTTAAATAAAATGAAATAAATTTAATGAATAAATTTTTGTAATAATAAAAATAATTAGATTAAAATAAATGGTAGGAATAAACAGAAAAAGAAAAAAGAAATACACTAAAAAAAATCAGACAACTCGACTCACAAAGGAGAAATTGAAACCTAAGAAAATAATTTTAATTTTTGACTTTTCGTGTTTGTTTTTGAAAACCCTTTTCACTGCCGGTTTTTCTTTCCATGTAAAACTGGCCTCAAAATGAGAAAATAATTCTAAAAGGGTCTACTTATGGATGACCCGCAAAGTAGGAGCCCATATTTTAGACTGGCTGCTGTAAGGTGGTTAACTAATTTTAACATCTCATGATCTGCACTGCTAAATATACAACTGATTTTTTAAAAAATAGGCCTTTTCGACTCTAGCTCCTGGCTTAAGTAATAAAGTACGTTTATTTTAATCTAATTTAATTTAAAGTCATAAAATAATGCTGAAAGCATTTCTAATGCTTTCAGTGCCACCTTACAAACAACAAGTTAATTGTGCTAACATTTATAATTTAGTGTCGTCAAAATTATTTGTGTTCAAACAGTATTTTTCAGCAAGTAGTTTTAAGCTACCAAATGCAGCTGACTTAGAATAGATGGATCGTAAAAATAAAAAAAGACGTGTAACGATGTAATTTAATTACTACAATGTCGCTTCCTGAAATATAAACAAAAACTTAGGTTTATTTTATTTTAGTTTTTTTTTGCCAAGAGGCGTGCGTGCCATTGTGAATTGGTCCGCGTGTCACACATGGCACGCGTGGAATAGGTTGCCGACGCCTGGTGTAGACTAATTCCGGTTTAGTGTCGAATTTAGAATTCTTATAAAGTATTATTTGATCATTTGTTTTTCTTTTATTTTGAATAAAGGAAATATTCTGAAATTTCCTTTTGCACAAATGTCCAGAGATTTACTAAAAGCATCATTTTCTAAGAGGAGGAAACTTGAATTTGCCGTTGGTGCACTCTCACCTGCCGGGTTGGTTTCGATCCTGTTTTTCCGATGTAATTCTCATTGCAGGGTAGAAATGCGATGCGAGAGATGAGTTCTTTTGTTTGTTTTGTTCATTTGCAATTCATGTTTGCATTCACCTTCAATTCCCTCTCATCCTTGAATCTTTTGAATCACACACACACACACACACACACACAATGTGTGTATTGCACGTAATCAATGCCCTCTTCTTGGAATTGGTTTTTAAGGTGGAACTCTTTTAGTCAGTTATTTTTGTTTCGTTTTGTGTCGTTTTTTTTTAAAGAACTGGTGTTAAGCAGTAGTTTTGTCTTATTATTACAAGTGGATCATAATCTGGATTAACTGAGCGACGTGAGATCCGGGACGGGACACGGAGAATACTTGTCTTCTTCTTTCAAGACGTTCATAAATGAAACACATCTTCAACGAAGATAATCAATATGAAAGAAGAAGATTTACTGATTGATAAAAAAAAAAGAAGGAAAGTAAAACAAGATTTCGGGAAGTGCCAAATCTTAAACTTAGGATCAAGTTACCACCGAGGGCCAAACTGAAGACAGTAAAATATCGATAGAATAAAGAACCTGATGCACCATAAAATATAAGATATTGATTTCATTTGATCGGCAATAAGATCGATATCTGATATGTCAGGAAAGGAATAGTCTAAATGGATTCGATATATTTGCGATAGAGAACATCATCGGGGGATAAAATGAGGAGCAGGGCTCGGCAGAGTGGTCTATATTTCCCCCCTGGGGTGGGAGTCTATGTGGCTAGTCAAGGGCTCAATAAACAGCTGAAACGATTTTGAACTTCAACGGTGAAACATTAGCAAATTCAACCAAAATGCTCCAAATACAAATTCCACATCAAATACTCCGACTTTATCAATAAATACAGAATTTTTATTCTTTATCAATTTCGTGAAATATTTTCACTAAATTTCTTCAGGTAATTCCTATTAACAAGCAGTAATGGCACCAGAAAAAAAAAGATAAAAAAACCAAAGAATTATTGTTTGTGGGTGTGAGGCAAGAAGCTTGCTTCCCCACCACATGGTTCCGGGTTCAGTCCCACTCTGTAAGACTTTGGGCAAGTGTCTTCTATTATAGCCACGGGTCGATCAAAGCCTTGTGAGTGGATTTAGTAGACGAAAACTGAAAGAAGCTTGTCATGCGTGTGTGTGTGTTTCCCCCCCCCCCCCCAACACCGGCCACCATTTGACAATCAGTGTTCATGTGTTTATATCCCCGTAACTTAGCGGTTCGGCAAGAGACCAATAGAACAAATAACAAACTTAAAAGAGTAAACATAAGTACTGGAGTCGATTCGTTCGACTAAAATTCTTCAAGGCAGTGCCCCAGCATGGCCGCAGTTTAATGACTGACACAAGTAAAAGGATAAAAGATTAGAAATTTAGATGATGGGAGTCGATAAATTATCAATAATTCCATGAAAAGGGTCAATGATGTATAAAGTCTATGGATTCCTTGGTCTACACCAGGGGTCGCAAAAGGAGGTCCGAGGGAACCCCTAGGGGTCGGCGAGGAATTACAGGGGGTCGATGATAGCCAAGGGTTCGAATGAGGGTTGGCGTGCGAAAGACCAGCTCACCCAGATGCACTGCTTAAAATACTTAGTCAGCGCCATGCCCATCCCTCCCATTTATGTTGTCAACTTCAATAAAAGACATTCCAGCAATAAGATGCTTTTTCCACATTTTTTTAACTGTGAAAACAATTTCATAAAAATTGGAAGTTTAATACGGTATACTCGGACACGTAGTTTTGAATGTAAAAAGTGTGTCATCTTCAATAGATTTTCTTAATTTGTCGTAACGTGTATGTTTTGGCCAACGTTTTAATTGCCAGCATCAGTACCCGGTACGCATTTAAGACATGGTACGATAGGGTAGGGTATTAAGATATTTTAAATGAGGAGGGTGCTCGATGCGGAAGAGAAGTGGCTAAAATGGGTCGATGGTCGAAAGGGTTTGGCGACCCCCAGTCTACACAGACAGTAAAAACACCGAATTAGCTGAAGACCCCTGACGTTTCTGTTCTAACACCTCCTAATTTCCAGGATGAAATAACAAAAAAATAATAATAATTTTCTGTCTGCATCGATTTCAGTGCAAAGTGTACAAAATGTTTCTTTCTTTTCTCACTTCAAGAAAAATAGCAACAGGCTTCAAGCTGGAGTTGCTTGAATGCACAACCAAACTGCATTCAATTTGCGTTTTACAGTGCACCAAGGAGGAGGGTGCGATCAGGAACGACTGTGACGGGGTGGGCACTAAACTGCAACAAAATCAATACCACCACCTTCAACATCAACACCACTACCACTTAATACCATCACCAATAACAAGAGTACCATCCCCACCGTCGATACCACCACCATCTGTAGCAACAACAACAACAACATACCATTTACCAGCCTCAGTCATTAACTTTAATGATCTCTGTTGATATAAATTCATTGTTTTGCTGGAGCTGCAGATCGAACGTTGGGTATTGTTGTTGTTTAAGCTGAGGTCGATCCGGGTCCAGCAGACATTGGACCAAATTAAGGAGAGTTTGATTTGAGGGAAATCTGCCTACTCTTTCTCACATGTAAAATGACGGTTCAGAAGGTGGTTGAGCTGTGTCAAGGTGGTTTTATCCAGTGTTCATCTTTCTCTAAAGAAAGCGAAATACTTCAGCTGGGATTGAACCTAACTCACAGGCTTGGCTGTCCGTGGGGTTTACCGTTACAGTTGTCGTCATTTGAACCTGGTAGTCTTAGGATTGAAGCTATTCAAACCGTCGCCATCCCGTCCTTATCTTGGCACAATCCACCTAGAATTCTATTATTTGATATCGAAAACAGTGGGGTTTGATTTTAAAAAGTTTTGGCAGTTATTTCTAGTAGATTGAACGACCAGATAGAAGCTCTTTCCTTGTTGTTATTTAGCCCCAGGTCAAACTCAATCCAGGAGATCAATGATCAAAGAATTCCATCTATGATCCTCCTGTTAAGAGAGGGTCATGGTTGGATAGGGGTGTAATCTGAGATTTAGCTGCTATTTCGAGTAGATGAGGCAACCTGTTGGATCACAGTTATAATTGCAACCTGGACACAACCCCATATCTCCCCCTCCCCCTCCTCCTTTATTCTTTACTCTTGTCATAAATCCTCCTCTCTGTCGTCACGAATCCCAATTTATTTAAACTCTCTGATGAACGGTTTTATTACGAAACGTCACATTTTGATTCTGTCTCAAAATTTATTCCATTGTTAAAACTATTTCTACTAATAATTACTACAGACAACTATCACCACCGCCACCACTTCACGCACATTCATCAGTGTTTCGTTATCATCAGCTTGATGAGAGATGACATGATAAACGAGGAAGACAAAAAAGAAATGAAAGAGATGGCGCGATAAATGTCGACTCGGCAGACGGTAAATGAATCAGGCGGATAGATTGGCAGACGATAATGGCGGCTGGTAGTTTGGGGAGTTTAGATAGTCTTTGTTGTTGTTTAATAGAACAATGATAGTTGTAGAGGGACGGAGAATGGTAGTGATGGTGTGGCAATAAAATGGGATATAGAAAACGAAATAGTAAGAGATGCTCGCCGTAGCCACACTAAAGTAGCATAATGGTAAGTCAACACTAGCAAGACATAAGCCACAGAGAGGGAGAACATTGGGGACAGTTAGCACAGGTCGTGGAACTAACTCGTTATCCCAAGGAGGTGTAGAGTTAGCTACTGAGCCCAGCAGCTTACATTTGATTGAGAAATAAAAATTTTAAAAAAAGGATATGCTGTTTTTTTTTTAAAATCATCGACCTTAAAAACGTGTGTGAAGAGACTTGAAGATTCTTCCCCGAAGAACCAACAGAACATATTCTAAAATAGAAACAATACAGAGAAGATTAGCAGGGTCTCTGCGCAAAGATGGGACGCGAATTCGTGAAACATTCCATATTTTTAGTTGGCACGTGCATGGTGACTGCATGGTAAGATAATTTGCATTCCAATCAGGAGGTTCCAGGTTCACTGCACAGCACCTTCCGTTAGTTTTTTTTCTACTATATCATCATCATCATCATCATCATCGTTTAACGTCCGTTTTCCGCGCTAGCACGGGTTGGACGGTTTCGACCGGGGTCTGGGGAGCTGGGGACTGCCCCAGGCTCCAGTCTAGTCTGGCAGTGTTTCTACAGCTGGATGCCCTTCCTAACGCCAACCACTCCGCGAGTGTAGTGGGTGATTTTTACGTGCCACCTGCACAGGTGCCAGAGGGGTCTGGCATCGGCCACGTTCGGATGGTGCTTTTTATGTGTGGGGGGGGTGCAGAAATATAGGGGAGCACCAGTGGGGAGGGGTGGTTCAGAGAAATGATGACAGGTTCTAGGCAAGTAGAATGTAGGATATCGAGAGAGGGGTAATGCATGGTGAAATAGCGTATTGAAGAGGGGGGTTCGAAGAGTAGACACCTATAATGGTGGTGGGAGAAGCGACATCCGGTATAGATGGAGCAAAATATAGAGATATCCGGTATTGGTGGTGGGGGTGGGAGGGCGGGCGCACCGCGCATTGGGAGATGAGGTTTTAGGCGGCAGAAAGAAGACAGGGTTGAGATGAAATGCTTTGCGGTGGTGTGAATAAGTTTTTGTGAGTGAAAGTTTTTATGCTTCAGCTAGCATTTGAGACGAAAGACAACGATAACGCTATTAGATGGGGATACAATAATAATAAGGCTTGCAAAAACAATGAAAAGAGGAAACAGGTCGGGAATATATATATATATATATATATATATATATATATAGTATCTGTGTGTGTGTGTGTGTGTATGTATCACGGTATCGATCAGACCATCAGATTCTGTTATACACCGCTGTTCACAATGCGCTTCCAATTCAGTCTTGATTGCGCCATTCATATGCGTGTGTGTGTGTGTGTGTTTGTTTCTGTCCCCCACCACTGCTTGACAACCGTGTTGGTGTGTTTAGGTCTCCATACTTAGCGGTTCGACAAAATTGACCGATATAGTAAGGACCAGGCTTTAAAAAGAACAACCATTGTGGTCGATTCATTCGGCTAAAAATTTTTCGAGTTGGTGCTCCAGTATGACTGAAACAAGTAAGAAAAAAAAAACAGCCGAAATGAAAGCAAAAACAACACACAAAGCTAGGGCTTCCGGCCTTTCATGGGGCCGTGATGACCATTGATAATAATAATAATAATATAAACAAGACAAATCCAGCCAACGGCAGGATTCAAACAGAAAGAAGTTCACGATTTACATCAACGAACGATGACAAGATGCAATCGATAAGTTGCCTGCTTGATGTTATCTGTGATCAATCCAGTTGCTAAAGAATATTCTAACACGTTGACTGTTTCCCCTGTTGCTGTGTGTCAGTCACTATTCGCCAACAGATGGCAGTAGTAGCAATCGATTGAAATGAAACATACAACCAAAGTCAACCACGCCCCTCCCCCACCAAAAAAGAATAAAAAATGACGACGACAGACTCAAGAGAAATATCAGACAATTGAAGAAAACATTTCAGTTGAAGCAGAAGCAACGACTTAATGGTGGATTATCTAAGGTCTATGGGAACTGGCCAACCAGACCTTCTTAGGAATAAGATAATTGCCTTTAGAAAAAAGAACTGTGACTGGTAAATGAAAAGTTTTGTCAGTTTATAAAATCATTGGACCATCAATCTCAAGTTTACACGAAACGCCAAGCAGTAGATCGCAGCATGAAAGGCCGAACAATCAAAGCTGGAAAGACCCTGTTCTTGAATGGTCTCGAA
This sequence comes from Octopus sinensis, assembly GCF_006345805.1. Taxonomy (NCBI): domain Eukaryota; kingdom Metazoa; phylum Mollusca; class Cephalopoda; order Octopoda; family Octopodidae; genus Octopus; species Octopus sinensis. The sequence continues at coordinate 205,651,968 of NC_042998.1, read as the reverse complement.
TTACTTGGATCTGGACTGTAAACAACACAAAGGTGATGCAATGTCGTTAAATGAGTGACAGAGTAAACACTGTGTGAACGTGTGTCACAAATGTCATAAGTGAAACTCTGATGATTGTTGCAAAACTTCCGAAAGGAAGATCACTCAAGCGAATCCTAATAATTGGTGATTCTAGAAGGGAACCCATCTTCAACCTTTTGAAAAGAACAATGAACGCTGCTTGACAGTTTGCACGGACAAAATTACTGCCTAAGAATTAAGTGGCAAAAGTGAAAGCAAAAGCTCTATGTTTCTCATGTTTGATAGACACGTATTAAAAAGTGCACAGCTTGTTTGAATGTATTAGTCTAGGATTGTTGTGAAACAAAGAAGGAGATGATTGATGAGAAAAGGAAGAAGGTTGGGCCTCTGTCCAACAACGCCACATTAACAAAACTATCCTTAAAGAAGTGGAACGACACCACCACAGACTGTACAGCCAGGCTATGAGATGCTGAACTCTGTCCCTCATACTACTATAGACACTATGTAGACCCATCTATGAAAGACGACGTTAAGAGATTGACAACAGCATTACACGACTAACGATAAAAATTACTCACTTCTGTATCTCTGATGACAGACTTTGTACCCGACTGACTGTGATATTGTCACACACAATAAAAACGGTTTTACAAATACTCGTGAGCAAAATTTCATTGACCTGTCACATATTTTTGTGACATATTTTTCTGATCTGGAAATCTTAGCTTGGGCCCTAAAACAACGGTGCATAGTAGGGAAACAATATTTTCCTTCAGGCATTACGAAATCACAAATAGTATCCAGAAGCCGTGGTTATCTTTTGGAAAATTACAATCTTCTCTTTGGACACTAGAAAATGTTTATCTTGAAACCATACAATTGGCCTATGTTGTTATTGTATGTTTGTTGTTGTATAACCGTGTGAATCATGGACTTTATATTCAAGACATATCAATCAGATGGAAGGTTTTTCGTGAAAGTGTTTTCGATAAAGTTTAACATATCTTGGAAAGACATTGTAACTGATAATGTTGAAGTCTTGAAAACAGAAAATATTCTAAGTGTAAGCTGAATTGTGGCATAACAGACTGAAGGGGGAAAAGACTAAGTGAATTCGCGCGGAAGGCAGAAAGCGGAAGTTTCTTCTGAGCAGAAAACAATAATCTGAGAAAATACATCCTTCCAAAACAAGACAATGGTTTCAAGTTAGATGTGAACTTAGGAAATATACACGTACGAGGGGCGTTCAATAAGTAAAGCCCCTGACCCACTTCCCATAGCAGTAGAGCAACGAAACTTGGCACAGGTATTAGTCTTTTTCTACATAGGAACAACCCAGAGGTACGCATTTCTCCCATCGTTTGATGCAGTTCTGGAGACCGTTTTCGTAGAAGACCCCAGCTTGGTCCTCCAACCACGACGTGACTTCAGAAATCAAGGCTGCATCATCTGGGAAACGCTTTCCTTTCAAAAACAACTTCATGGCTGGGAAGAGGTGAAAATCAGAGGGTGCAAGGGGAAGAGTTCATAGCCACACGCCTGTGCTTCTGATCTGGCGACACGCGAGTTGTGGACCGGAGCGTTGTCCTGCAAGAGGAGGATGCCTTTGCTGATCTTGCCCCGCCTCTTGGTTTTGATAGCTTCTTAATTTCCTCAAAAGTGAAACATGATAGGCTCCTGTAATTGTGGTACCCTTTGCCAGGAAATCTGTCATCACTACTCCGTCCTGGTTCCAGAAGACTGTGAGCATGACCTTGCTAGCGGAGGGCTGCACCCTTGCCTTCTTTGGAGGAGGTGAGTCATGGTGCTTCCATTGCATTGACTGGGCTTTGGTCTCTGGATCATAGTGATGGACCCAGGTCTTATCCTGTGTAATCAGTCTTTTGAAAAATTTTGACTCATCTTCTTGGCACATCCCTAAATTCTTGCTTCTGGAATTCTTGCGTTCTTGCTTCTGGAAAAGTGTGAGCAACCTGGAAATCCATCTGGCAGACACCTTTTGCATAAGCAAATGGTCATGAATGATAGTTTCCACAGACCCGGTACTAATCTTGACCTCATGGGCTATTTGGTGAATAGTTATGCGTCGATCTTCCAAAATGGCAGCCTCAACTTGACGGACAGATGCTTCATCAATGGCAGAAGGGGTGCGACCAGATCTGGGAGCTGTTTCCACAGAGTTCCGACCATGTTTGAATTCACGATGCCAGCGTTTTACAAGGTCATATGATGGGGCATCATCACCATAAGTTACTTTCATTTCATTAAAAGTCTCCTGTAGTGTGCGTCCTTTCAAATACAAAAACCAGATCACTGCTCGACACTCAACATGCTCCATTTCCCACTTGACTCATTTCAAACACCTGTAAATCAGAAACCACAATTAGTTCGGAGCTGTAATTTGCCACTTAATCTATAGAGATATAAGTAATTGCACATGCAAAATTTCAGCTAGATCAAACAAAGGCAAGTGGGTCAGAGGCATTACTTATTGAACGCCCCTCGTAGAACATTAAGAAAGTTTTGCTAGAGAGCACCATGGAGAAAAATATATTGAATGCGTCCAAATATTTCGAAGAGAATAGAATTAGAATATGCCAAACAAGAATATTGTTGCTATCCCCGTTCTATGTTTCTATATAAAATAGACTGTAGATATTGTTTCAGATATATATATATATACACACACACACACACACGATGGTCACAATGCATTGTTTATTCTCTCTGTTTATTTCCTCACGTTCCTTTCTGTTGAAGAGCGTAGGCTCGAAACGTGAAAAACTTTTTCACCTTCCCGAGCGTTAAACTAATACACCTGTCTTCGTCATTTGTTTTTCTGTAAATTTCAACTATATATATATATATATAATTTCAACTATATATAGGCATTTATGAAGGAGCGAGCAAATGTCTTGGCTATCCTATCACGACCCACACGGTTATCGAGGATATAACAGCTAAAGGGCTGCACCAGCAATAGGCTGCAACTCGTTTTTATGCTCAAGGGCATACTATGCCTCTCGGTTCAAGAACTGACCCAACGACCATATGATCCATCAGTCTAACAACCCAACTGTTGTCTCTTCCCGCTGTGAGTGTGAGTGCACGAGTATATACATATACACACACACACACACACAAACGAACACACACGCACGCACGCAACACACATATCCTGTTTGTTCCTAACCTATGTAAGTAAAATTCAAAACACGAGTGCGTGTGTGTGTCCACGTCTATATATATATATATATATATATTTTAAATTTGGTAGCACTGAAAAAAATCTGAACATACCTATCTGATTCCAGTAACATCAGACAAATTATCTCCATGACCAGATATATATATATATATATATATACACACACACACATACATGCACACACTCATACGTGTGTATACGGGGTGCGAGAGGGGGTGGAGGGAGAAAGCGAATAGCAGAAAAGAAATCCGTTAATGATGCCTCTGGAAAACAAAGGAATTGTCGTTACCACCACCGACTACAATACCATTAACATTATTGTTGCTGTTGTTGCTGTAATGCTAGTATCATAGTGAAGCTCCATCTTGAGCTGTTTTCACGGTCCAACCCACCGAAGAGGAGGCGTGACCAGGAAGATCTGATCAAAACATTACATGGACAAACGTGTGGTTTACAGTAGTTTTAATGGCTTTGTTGGAAGGGGAGGGGCATGGAGAGAGTGGAAGGGAGGAGGGATGGCAGGATGGGGGTGGAAGAGGAGGTGATAAGCCGATACTCCAGCAGCAGCAGCAGCAGTTGTTGTTGTTGTTGTTGTTGTTATAGTTCTTACATATCCTCTCAGAATAAGATTTATTAACACTGGTGCTGTTGTTGTTGTTTTTCTTTCTTTCTTGTTGCTGTTGCTGCTACTGCTATTTTTTTTTAGTCACTGTTGTTGTTATTTAACCCCAGGCCAGCTCAGACTGAGTAGACTTGAAATCCAAAATCTGATGGAATCTGTTTCAAATCATTGTTGCAGATTAGGAATTGAAACATGGGGGAAAGTTGCAGGGAAAAGAAGGGCTGGGTGAATGGCTGTCTTAGGTGGCCCATACTGGGACACCGTGTAAGGAATGTGTCAAAGTAGGTGAAAAAGAGGTAGGTATACAGTTATAAGTCAGAGGTAAGAGGTGGGAACACTGACATCGTACTGAGTGTAGATAGAACCACAGTTTGTGGTGGTAGAAGAAAAATTCTTATGAGAGAGGTTTATATTAGCGGCTGAAAAGAGGATGGGCAATAGCCCCGACTCTTTCCAGGTACCTTGAGACAGAGAAGATGAAGAGAAGAAACTAACCCTAAACTGGCGGCCCAACCTGAATGTCTGTAAAACAGCGTGATTGATTGTGTCTACAAAGGTAGAA
>NC_042998.1:205510052-205642552 GCF_006345805.1 Octopus sinensis | reverse complement strand
AGCTGCAATAGAGACAACAAAGCCATGGCCTGAAGAGAGGGACAAGCTGGCGATCTGACTGCATCTTCACACACAAGGATTCACCCAACAACTGCAAGATCATGTGATAAAAAATCCGAGTAAGGGAATTCAAGCTTTGACAAGAGAGATGGGTTTCGAAGTTGCCATCATGAGGCCAAACCTGAATGGGGGGGGGGTTGCTTCCACTCATACAAGAGGCACAAGAGACAAATTCTGACAGCCAAGGGGATGATGAGGGCAAAGAAGCTCTTGAACAAACTGAGGTATCCTGTTGTGCTAGGGATGATCTGGTTCTTTTCAGATGAGAAAAACTTCAGCCTTGACCAGTTGCACAACACTCAAAACAACAGGTGGCTTACCTTCAATTCATGTGTGTCCAACATATCATGAAAACCAATTTACCCAAAACTGTGATGGTCTTTGGGTGTCTTCAGTGAAGCTGACATCATGCTGCCCTACATCTTTGAACAGGGCCTTATGCTCAACTCAGATGTCTATGTGAAGCAACTGGAGACTGTGGTCAAGCCCTGGCTAGATAGGGTTGCTGCTGGAAGGTCATATGTGCAGCAGCATGATTCAGCTCCTTGCCACTGGAAAGAGTCAGAGAATTCCTATGACTTCACCAGCCCCAATTTCTGGCCTCCTAATTCCTCCAGTTGCAATCCCAAGGATTACTATATATTGGATACAAATAAGAAAGACACTAACAGCTCTGCTTGCAATAGCAAGGCCAAGCTGGTGGCCAAGATCAAAGAAGTGTTCAAAGATCTTCCAAGGGTTGTAGTGGGGAATGCAAGAGCCAGATTCCAGAGCTGTCTTAAAGCCATGGTGGAAGCTGAAGGCAGTTACTTTGAATAAACTGTTATCTCCCAACCATTATCTAGTTGATATTTTTTGACTTTAGAATATTTTTGTGTTGGATGGGATATTGCATTTTCCCTTCCTGTGTAACCTGCTACTTTATTAATTCTGCTAAGTCTATTATAAATGGCAACTGCCATCATAAAAAGGAAAGCATGGCATATCAAAAAGAAAGGCAAAGTTGACCTCAGTGAGATTTGAACTCTGCACAGATCATAAACCCCTCATTAGTTCTTTTCATTATTCTCTCGATTTCATTACCATGACAACATGTAAATATAGTTTCAATAGTTTCGTCTTCCTCGTTGTTGCCTTTAAGATAACCTTAGTTCATGCATTTCCTTAACCGCAACATATTCATTCATTCATCACACAGTCACTTATTTCTCTAATTTTGTCTTAGATTGGCTGACCGAAAACTCTCAGATTTTTCAATTCTATCTTACTATTATCAACATATAAACTAGCGCATGCCCTTGGATTCCCCTACTCGATTTTTAATACCTCCACCAAAAGAATACGTATCCAGAAGATGCCCTCGTCTAAATTTGCTAGTTCACGGTACGCCCACCCTCACACCCCCTCCACCTGTACCGGAAGTTCCTATCCTCTGTCATCCTTTGGTTGTCTCCAATGAACCCTTCTAAAGGCTTTAGTAACATCATCTAGAGTGGGTTTTCAACTCAAAACAATGGGAATTCACTGTGTAACACAAAGTCTTTTATCCGTCCCTCTCACATCATTTCTCCATTGCTTTATCTAATTAAAGAAAATATATTTTAATAATTTTAAACTGGGTTTATTAATAATGATAATAATAATTAATTTTTCCTCATGGGCATCAGATGAGGGGAGCATTACAAGGAGAGTTTACAATTTGTGAAGGGGGTTACAAACAGACGCACACACATATATAGGCCTGAGGCTATAGTAGGGGACACTTGTCCAAGGTGCCAGGCAGTGGAACTGAACCAGGAAGTATGTGATTGGGGAGCAAACATCTTACCACAAAACCTGTGCTTATTATGGCATACAAAATATATGAACCCATCTATGATACAGTCCTTGTGATATAAAAGAGCCTTTGGCTAGGGCCAATCAAAGAACCCTATAGATCCAGTATCGTCCTGGCCACCAAGATACAAGCCCTCATGCAACACATAATATTCTCAAATTTACAGAAACATGCCCAGAGTAGTTCCATGCAACCCTATCTGGTTTTGCCACAGCCATCCACTGACAGAGAGGAAGAGAACATTTCCTTCTCCAACCCCACTTTCCTTTCCAAGTGGAACTTGAAAAGGTTGATGAGGGCTTGACCAAAGAGGAGGAATGTGTCTGTCCTTGAAACATTTTAGCCTCATCCATCACACAACCGCTTTCACCATCGCCCCTAAATAAAGAAATTACATCTGCTCCTGCTGATTGAGCAGCAAATAAGCAGAGCTGAGATAGACACCCGATTGGCTAAGGATAAGCATTAGAATAGAGATAACAATTAGGGTGGTAAGAGAGGGAGGGGAGGAGGAAGAAGGAGGAAGAGGGAGTGTTTATACTCCAGCAGCATCACCACCACCACCACCTTTCTTATAAAATAAAAGGATTAACTAAAATAATGAAACCTTAAAAAATAGTCAACATTTCTGAGGTTTTTTTGTTTGTTGAGTAAATTAAGAGAAAATGGTGAAGTAAGAATGCCTCCTCACAATTTTTTGCCGTATCTGCCTTAAAAATACAAACCTACTCTCTCTCTCTCTATCTATTTATATATATATATATATATATATATATATATATATATATATATATATAAACAATAATTATGATGACAGAGAATATGGGGACTGATAAATCCTCCAAATAATTTCTTTCTTTGTATTTTACAATGTCATACAGCATAATATTGTTACGGTTACAATGACCTACACGTGTTTCTTTCCACTGCACAAGAGTGTGGACAGTTGCACATGCAACCAGGCATAATTTTCTGTGCAGCTTCATTCACGGTCTTTCAACCAGCTTGGCTTGAAGCAAAGTGAAAACAGTTCACTTTGTTGAGACAGAAAGATACAGGAAAAAATTATTCAAGTTCTTCAAAGGTATAACACTATCCATCTCAATAAAGGAGAAATACACCACAGTCAACTTCTTCAATGTTACACTAGATCTAAGTGCCAGCCTGTTCAAACCATACCATAAACCAAACAACAACCGTAAGCACATAAACTACAATTAATAAACAGTGAGTTGGTAGAAATGTCAGCATGTTGGACGAGATGCTTAGTAGCATTTTGTCTGTCCTTAGACACTGAGTTCAAGTTACACCCAGGTCCACTTTGCCTTTCATCATTGACAAAATAAGCACCATTTGATTTCTGGGATCAATATAATTGACTAAACCCCTTCCCCAAAATTTCAGGCTTTGTACCTCGAATAGAAAGGATTAATAAACAATGGGGTGTCTCCCCGCCCCCACCAATTTGATTAATATTTTAGGTGAGGTTGATTATGTATTCATTTGAAATTATTCTTCTTCTTGTCTTGAGACAGCATTCACCCGGGGTGGGTTGAGCTGGCTTCAGTCATCCTCAATGCTGCATCTCTCACAAACGCCGACCAGACCAGGCGATTTGAGGCTAACGACCACGTGATCTCCAACCACTCCTTATTCCAGCGGCGAATTCTATAGACATGGGGGCCTAGGTTGGGTTCCAGATCAGCCTTGACTGTTATCAGCCAGGTTTTTCGTTGTCCACCACATCGCTTTTGCCAACCCTGAAGGGGAGCTGGAGCAATTGCTTCGTAGATGAATTCTCCTGGTTGACGACAGAAGGTATGACCCAGCCAATGCAGACATCTCGTTAGGATGACTTGTCAGAGGGAGGTGATTTTGCACTGGTGTCGCACCGAATTGTTGGAGACAAAGTGATGCCATCGGACACAAAGGATGCGGTGTAGACAGAAGTGATCGAAGGATTCTAGCCGCTTAATATCTTCCAACTTCATCGGCCATGACTCACTGCCGTAAAGGAGAATCGTTCGCACTAGTGCTTGGTAGATCCATACTTTGGTGGTGTGTCAGATCTCAGATCTTGACCAGAGTCGTGCATTGAGTTGGTTGAAGGCTTGGCGAGCGAGGTCGATTCGTGTTTTAATGTCAGCCTCACCTTGACCTGTGGCTGTAATGATGGTGCCAAGGTATTTGAAACTCTCAACCTCTTCAAGAATATCACCATTGAGGACAATGGGTGTTTTGTCTGGTGGGGCGAAGCTGGCTGTGAGGATTTTGGTCTTCAAGGCATTGACTTTAATACCAATCTGCAATGCAACACACTTGAGCTCATTGATAGCAAACTGGACGTCAGCAAATGTTTCGCCAAGTATCGCAATGTCATCTGCATAGTCTAGATCCTTGATGGAAAAGTTGTGACCAACAGTGATACCAGGGAACTCCCTTAATGCATTTGTGGTGATCCAGTCGATGGCGTAATTGAAAAGAGTCGGTGAAAGAACACATCCTTGCCAAACGCCAGACCGTATTTCGAAGGGTTCCGACACTTCACCGTACACGCGTACGCAGGATCTTGTTGAGTGGTAATAATAAGATTGAGAAATTTAGGTGGGATACCACCTGTCTGCATGACCTTCCAGAGGGTGTCACGATCAACGGAGTTGAATGCAGCAGCAAAATCAACAAAGCAGATGACTGTTTTTTTCTGAAAGCACCAACGGTGTTTGAGGATTCATCTTAGGGTGAAGATTTGATCGGTGCAGTCTCAACTAGGACGGAAACCACACTGGTTTGGTCTTGTTCTAGAGTCACGTTCTGATTGGAATCGTCTCAGAAGAATAGATGAAAATATTTTGGCAGAAACGTCAATCAGACTGATGCCACGGTAGTTGCTGCATCAGCGTTTATTGCCTTTCTTAAAGAAAGGTACCAGTGTTGCACCGCTCCAGTCTTGGGGGAGGGTTTCCATATCCCAAACCCGGGTGATAACTTGATGAATCACGGGCCCCAGTATATTTGCACTATGCGCGAGGATCTCAGCAGGAATGTTATCTTTGCCGGCAGCTTTGTTATTTTTGAGCTTTCTGATAACAGCAAGGACCTCTTCAAGTGTGAGGGCAGCTGCTTGGCAGTTATACAAGGCTGGAATTCACAGGTTTGAAATTCACTACACTAAAAGATAGTTTAATAGTTGGCATCGCTGCTTCACACAGGTTTCCTTTTTATTCAATAACCTATGTTCATGCTGTTAAACTCTATCACAAACCTCAAACAAGACACAAGACACAATCACTGATACCATTTTACATTCAGCTCCATTTTCAAAGAAACCAAAATGTCAAAGAAACAACACAAAGAGAAATAAATGGAAGGCAGGAAAGCATGGGTTGTCTCCAACACATTGAAACCTTCCCAAAAACATACTCAGTGCCTCACTAGGAGAGATCTCAAACAAAGCAATCACGGAGCTTTTATGTGTCCTTCCACCTGCTAGAAACAGCAGTCAAATCTCACTAAAATTATACTTTACTATTGCAAATAGGTGCAGACATGGCTGTGTGGTAAGAAAAGAGGAGATTTTACAGAATAATAATTTGGTATCTTTAAAACTCTACAGCATTTAGATACTGGCTGTGTGCATAGACACAGGCATGGCTGTGTAGTAAGAAGCTTGCTTCCCAACCATATGACTTTAGGTTCAATCCCACGGCATGGCACCTTGAGCAAATGTCTTCCATTATAGGCTTGGGCTGATCAAAGCCTTAAGAGGGGATTTGGCAGACACTCTGTGTGTGTGTGTGTGTGTGTGTCCCTCACCACTGCTTGACAACCAGTGTTTGTGTGTTTATGTCCCCATAACTTTGGTCGATTCATTCGACTGAAATTTTTCAAGGCGGTGCCCCAGTATGGCCAGTGTCTAATGACTGAAACAAGTAAAAGAAACATAAAATTACACACTCACTCACACACACATGCACGCGCGCAAACACACACACAAGCTCTCTCTCTCACATGCACATGCATACTCACACACACACAAGCTCTCTCTCTCACACACACACACACACATGCAAACACGTCATCTACAAGTAACCAGCTTGAATCATGCCCTCATCACTAAACAATGTTCTTGCATTCAATGTGGCCCCCATTAAAATCAACTGGTATGTATCAGAGTCAATGAAAGAGCATCTATGTGGTCGTTTGATCTACCAGAAATGGCAGCTAAATCTCCCTTCAATAACACATTGTCATTTTCATAAAAGGAGGAACACACTGGATGTAGCAACAGAAGGGATGGTCATAAAAGTGGTAGAAATATTGAACCAAAGAAGGAAGTGAAAGTTCTTTGTAAGATGGTTGATAATCTCGTGAGCTTCTATCAAGTCGACTGCATAACATCAAAACTGAAGTGTGTCAATGCCAAGAGAAGCAATACATTCAAGAGATGGCGATCGGGTGATGGATATATATATCTCTGAACAGCTTCCAGTCGATTGATATTCTGGACATGATAGAGGTTCCAGACTGGAGGTGCAAACTTCAAGTGTAGACATACCATTGTAATATATGACTTCAAATAGATAGCTCACAAGTGGCAGACAAAGGCCTTACTGAGTGGTGCTAAGGCACCATTGGCCTTTTTAATAATTTTAGAAATCTGGTTCATCCAGCACAGACCACTGTTGACAATAATGTCAAAGAGACATTCTTTAGCAGACATTTTAAGGTCAGTATCATGAAGGAGTCAGTAAATTCCAGGTTTTTCCATCCGACATATACGATGGTCGTGCCCTTGTCTACAGTTAGCAGCAATCCATTGTTGCATTGTGTCCAGGTCAGATTGCAGGAAAGCTCTGGAACATACAGGATCCATTCCTTTTACCTGAAGGTACAGCTGAGGGTTGTTTGCATATCTTAACACAGGAACATTCTTCAAATTGGTACCTATTTCATTAATACATATAACAGGGGACCAAGAATAGATCCCTGTGGGGCACCAGATGTCATTGTATAGGGGGGCAGAGTGTTGTCCTAGAATTGTGACTATCTTCTTTCAACCAGTTATAAAGATTAACCTTTGTGCCGCCCATTGCACAGAACTTTGCCATAAGTTGTGTGGCACAGAATTAAAGGCTTTGGTGAAACTGAGATAAATAACATCCACCCATGAGCTGCCATCCCTCATTTACGTTGATGTTTTTAGGAAATTTGATGAGTTGGTCACAGCAGCTGGAGTTAGAAAGGGTTGAATAAGGTTATAAGCAATCCAGATGCTCCAGAGTGTATCTCTGGCATAAGGCACCCATTATTTGATGAGACAGCAAGTAAAATGGACTGGACAATAATTGATAGGTGATGTGCGGTCACACTTTTTTGAGCAAGAAATTAACATTGGCAATTAATATAGCACATAAAAAGCTCCATTTGAGCATTGGGCCTCATGGAGGCAGTAACAGGTGACCAAGACTTTTGGCAATATAACATGCTTGTGTAGACCTGTCAAGCCAAGTGAGACCATAATCACAGTCAATGCTGGTGTCAGGTCAATGGCACCCATGTCGGTGGCACATAAAAACAGCATGAACAGACATTAAATGATGATGATATATATGTGTGCATATCATCATCATCATTTAATATCCATTTTCCATGCTGGCATGGGATGGACAGTTTGACTGAAAACTGGTAAGCCAGAGAGCTGCATGAAGTTCCGATCTGATTTGGGAAGGTTTCTATGGCTTGATGCCCTTCCCAATGCCAACCACTCCCAGAATATAGTGGGTGTTTTTACATGCCAGCTACATGGGTTCTATTGACCTGACACCAGCATTGGCCGTGATTGCAGTCTCACTTGGTTTGACAGGTCTACACAAGCATGATATATTGCCAGAGGTCTTGGTCACCTGTCACTGCCTCCATGAGGCCCAACACTTGAATGTAGGTCTTTATGTGCTAGTCAGATAGCACTGGCATCAGCCATGACTACAATGTCACTCGGCTTGACAGGTCTTCACAAGCACAGCATATCAGTCAACGACTGAAGGGTGCTTTTTACATGCTGGTTACGTGACACTGGCATCAGCCACAACTATGATCTCATGTGGCTTGCTTATCGCCAAAGGTCTCATTCGCTTGTCATTCCCACCATGAAGCCCAACATTTGAAGATTGTGCTTCACCACATCGTCCTTTGTTTTCCTGGGTCTACCTCTTCCACAGGTTCCCTTCATCATTAGAGTGAAACACTTCTTCACACAGCTGTCATCATCCATATGCATCACATGACCATACCAGAGCAATGCACACCACATCTGATGTCTCTTATGCCCAACTTTTCTCTCACGATGCTTACACTCTATCATGCGTGCACACTGACATTACACATTCAGCGAAACCTGCGTATGTCCTCAGCAGTCACAGCCCATGTTTCACAGCCGTGTAGCATGGCTGTTTGCACCCAGGCATCAATCAGTCTGCCTTTCACTCTGAGCAAGAGGCCATTTGTTGCCAGCAAAGGTAGGAGCCCTCTGAACTTTGCTCAGCCTATTCTTATCCTAGCAGCTACACTCTCGGAGCATCCACCCCCGCTACTAGCTTGGTCACCTAGGTAACAGAAGCTATCGACCACTTCTAGTTTTCCCCTCTGGCATCTGATGGAATCTGCTTTCTGTCCATTTTTTGGAGACCAGGAAATTCCACTAGGAACAGTTGCTAAATGTGGAGAATGAATGGGAGAAAAAGAGTCTGCCAAATGTTAACCCAACTGAGGGACCAGTACCTTGGTAGATAGAGCAATTAAAGACATGAAGACAGGGAAAGTCCCCAGCCCATCAGGAATCCCTTCTCAGATGCTTAAAATATCTGGCGGTGTAGGCTATAGTCTAGTCACTTATATAGTTAACCAGGTGGTACAAGAAGGAGTCATACCCAGTAACTAGTGTAGTAGCACCATAGTCAACTGCTACAAAGGTAAAGGTGATGCCTTATATAGAATTACAGAGGTATCAAATTATTGGATCAGGTGATGAAAGTTACAGAGAGGGTCATAGCCCAACTAATTAAGGAGAGAGTTAGTCTAGATGAGATGCAGTTTGGTTTAGTGCCAGGGAGAAGCACCATTGATGCTATATTTCTGGTAAGGCAGCTGCAGAAGAAATACTTAACCAAAGACGAACCTCTGTACTTGGCTTTTGTTGACTTGGAGAAAGCCTTTGATAGGGTCCTCTGATCCCTTATCTGGTGGTCAGTGCAGAAACTAGGGATAGACGAGTAGTTGGTGAGAGCTGTACAAGCCATGCCCAGGGATGCTGTCAGTAAGGTGAGGGTTGGTAACAAGTACAGCAAATAATTCATGGTACAAGTAGGGGTTCACCAAGGATTGGTCCTCAACCCCCTCTTGTTCATCATAGTCCTCCAGACAATAACAGAGGAATTCAAGACAGGCTGCACCTGGGAACTCTTCTATGCTGATGACCTTGTTCTTCTTATAGCTGAATCCCTACCAGAACTAGAGAAGAAGTTCCAGGTAGGGAAGCAAGGTCTAGAATCAAAGGGCCTTAGAGTTAACTTAGCGAAAACCAAAGTCTTATTAAGTAGGAAAGCAGACAAACCACAAATCCCTTTAGGTAGGTGGTCCTGCTCAATCTGTAGAAAAGGCATGGGTAGAAACTCCATAAGATGTATCCAGTGTAAGCTAAGGACACATAAGAGATGCAGCAATATTAGAGGAAGATTAACAGGGAAAACAGTTTTCCTATGTGAAAATGCATATATATATATATATATATATATATATATGCACACGAAAGCTATCTTCTTGGTTAATTTTCCTTTGGTGTTGCTGCACCTCTAATGTGTCCACAGCTTACACTGGGTACATATTAAGGAGTTTCTACCTTCACCTTTTCTACAAATCGAGCAGGGCCACCTACCTGAAGAGGTGTGTGATGAGTTCGCCTTCCTACTTACTAGAACTTTCGTCTTTGCTTTGATTCCTAAACCTAGCTTCCACACCCGGAATTTCTTTTCTAGTTCCGGTAGTGATTCCGCCATGAGGGCTAGGTCATCAGCATAGAGGAGATATATGTGTTACTGTTTACTTGTTTCAGTTATTAGACTGTGGCTATGCTGGGGCACTGCCTTGAAGAATTTTAGTCGAATGATCAACCCCAGCACTTATTTATTTTTAAGCCTGGCACTTATTTTATTGGTCTCTTTTGTCAAACTACTGGGGACATAAATACATCAACACTGGTTGCCAAGCAGTGCTGGGGGCCAAGCACACACACACAAACTTTTGTCAGTTTCCATTTACCAAATCCACTCGCAAGGCTTTGGTGAGCTTGAGGCTGTAGAAGACGCCTACCCAAGGTACTGTGCGGTGGGATTGAACCCAAAACCCTGTGGTTGGGAAGCAAACTTCTTACTACACACACATGCACATTTAAATATTTAATACCTACTGTTTGCCCTGAGTGTATACTCACAGCATATACCTGATATACGTATTTAACCAACAGGGAACCTTTACATAGTCAACCTGCAAGAAATAGCAGCCAATTCTCCCTCCTCACAAACAGTCTTATAAAGGTGTGATACATTGAACTGTGTGTCCTAAAAATACAACTTTTATGGGGATGGTCACATATGGAACGTCTTTCATCATAAGTCTTCCCATTTAGGGTTCAGCTGAGACAACATGCCCGAAGACCTTATCTGTGTCTTAGTAGTAGTAGTAGTTGTTATTGTAGTGTTAGTAGTAGTGGTAGTAGTAGTAGTAGTTATTGTAATAGTAGAAGTAGTAGTAGTAGTAGTAGTAGTTATTGTAATAGTAGAAGTAGTAGTAGTAGTAGTTATTGTAATAGTAGAAGTAGTAGTAGTAGTAGTTGTTATTGTAGTGGTAGTAGTAGTAGTAGTAGTAGTAGTTGTAGTGGTTATTGTAGTGGTGGTAGTAGTAGCAGCTACTGTTGTTATTGTAGTGGTGGTTGTGGTAGACGTAGCCGTAGTATTTACTGACAAAACAGTGCGCGAACGAGAGAGAGAGAGAGAGAGAGAGAGAGAGAGAGAGAAGAAGAGTGCTTGGAAAGCTGGACAAGCAACAGTGCAGGGTGAGTGATGGTGGGGGCGGCGGCGGGGGCGGCGTGCGGAAAGTGAAACAAGGAGCGGGCGGGCGGGGGGGGAGGGTGCACTGTTGGCTGCTGCTGCACTTTACTTGTGCACTTTTAGCGACATTTCTAGTCTCGCTTGTGAAATTCAACGATGTCAGCGCGTCCTAACAAAATATCTGGTTAGAGATGGCGGCCGGTATGGGTGGAAGGGAGAGGAGGGAAGGTTAGTGAAGGAGGAGGAGGAGGGAGGGAGGGAGACGCAGACAGACAGGAAGGTGGAGGAGGAGGGAAATGGAATGCAAGAGGAAAGAAAAGGGGTCAAAAGGAGGAGGAGGTGTTGGCATTGAAACGTAATGCTAATAGTGGAAGGGAGAGGGGGATAAACAATAAATGTAAGATGAAGAGAAAGAAGAGGGAAAGAAGCAGACTGCTAAGATTAAAAGGCTGGAAGATGATGATGATGATGATGATGGTAGTGGTGGAGGGAGGGGGAGGAGGAGGAGAAAGAAGAGGATGAAGACAGGTGGAAGAGTTGAATGAAAGAAGAAAGAAAAAGAGAAAATTGGAAAGAGAGAAGGAAAAAATGAAGAATGTCGAAGAGGATTGGCGAAAGGCAAACAATGAGAGAGTTTGTATGGAAGGTAAACGGGGGTGGTGGTGAATAGGATAAATATATACTGTACTGGCTTACATTAAATGGTGAGGCCATGCTGGGGCACCACCTTGAAGAATTTGGTTTAGTTGAACAAGTCGACTCCCGTACTTTAAGTCCGGTACTTATTCTATCGGTTACTTTTGTTGAACTGCTAAGTTATGGAGACGTAACCACACCAACACCAATTTTCGGTGTATGTGCGAAGATACACACACACATATATATAAATGGTGGTGCCCCAGCATGGCCACAGCTCGTGAGCTGAAACTAGATAAAATTTTAAAATATAAAAATATATATGCATACATGCATACATCATCATCATCATCATCATCGTTTAACATCCGTTTTCCGCGCTAGTGCGGATTGGACGGTGTCATATATGTACATATTTATATATACACATGCATAAAATCATTGTTGTCGTCGTTTAACGTACGCTTTCCATGCTGGCATGGGTTTGAACAGTTTGACCAGGGACTGGGAAGCCAGGAGGCTGCACCAGGCTCCAATGTGATTTGGCAAGGTTTCTGCAGTTGGATACCCTTCCTAACGTCAACCACTCTGAGAATGTAGTGGGTGCTTTTACGTGCCACTGGCATGAGGGCCAGTCAGGTGGTACTAGCATTGGCCCCACTCGAGTGGTGTTCTTTACGTGCCACTGGCATAGGTGCCAGTCAGGCAGCACTGGCATCGGTCATGACTACAATTTCATTTGGCTTAACACGTCTTCAAAAGCATGCCATATCACCTCACAACCAGAACTAGAGAAGATGTTTTAGGTGCAGAAGCAAGGTCTAGAATTGAAGGGCCTTAGAATCAACCTAGCTAAAACCAAAGTCCTAATAAGTAGGAAGGCAGGCAAACCACAAATCCCTTCAGGTTGATGGCCCTGCTCAATCTGTAGAAAAAGCATAGGCAGAAACTCCACAAGATGTACCCAGTGTAAGCTATGGACACATAAGAGGTGCAGCAATATCAGAGGAAGGCTAACCAGGAAGATAGTTTTTGTATGTGGCAAATGCTCAGGGGCAATAAACACTGAAAATGTGCAGAAAACAGCTTCCATCACATCCCAGGGAGAAGAAAACTAGAAGTAGTCAATAGCTTCCATTACATAGGTGACCAAGTTAGTAGCTGGGGAGGATGCTCTGAGAGCGCAGCTGCTAGAAAAAGATTAGGCTGGGCAAAGTTCAGAGAGCTCCTACCTCAGTTGGTAACAAAGGGCTTCTCTGTCAGAGTGAAAGGTAGATTGTATGATGCCTGTGTGTAAACAGCCATAGTATAAGGCAGTGAAACATGGGCTGTGACTGCTGAGGATATGCGTAGACTTGAAAGAAATGAAGCTAGGATGTTCTGCTAGATGTGTAATGCCAGTGTGCATACATGGCAGAGTGTAAGTGACCTGAGAGAAAAGTTGGACATAAGAAGCCTCAGATGTGGTGTGCAAGAGAGATGACTGCACCGGTATGGTTATGTCGTATGTATGGATGAGGACAGCTGTGTGAGAAAGTGTCACAACCTAACAGTGGAGGAAACTTATGGAAGATGTAGACCCAGGAAGACATGGAATGAGGTGGTGAAGCACGATTTTCGAATGTTGGGCCTCACAAAGGCAATGACAAGTGACAAGCCTTTGGAGATATGTCATGTTTGAGAAGATCATAGTCATGGTCAATGCCAGTGTTGCATAACTGGCCTGTTTAAAAGCACCTTCAATATATATATATTGGTACCTGTGCCGGTGGGACGTAAATGCATCCTAGTGTTACACAAATGGCACCCATGCTGGTGGCATGTAAAAGCACCCATTACATACTCGGAATGGTTGGCATTAGGAAGGGCATCCAGCCATAGAAACCATGCCAAATCAGACAGGAGTATGGTGCAGCCCCTCAGCTTGCCAGCCCTAGTCAAACCATCCAACATGGACATTGGCCAGCATGGACAACGAACGTTAAAATGATGAGGATGAATGATAATGATGATATATATAGGGAGAGTTCACGAAAAACAAAAGACGAAGACAGGTGGTGTACAAAACAAACAGATGTATTAGTATAACGCTCAGGAATTGAAAAAGTCTTTTACGTTTTGAGCCTACGCTCTTCTGCAGAAAGAGACACAGAAAAAAACAAAGAGATAAAAAAATGTGTGTAGTGTCTAGGGTATGAAAGGTATTGGTGTCAGGAAGAACCAGAAGGTATCGGGTAAAAGCTAAGTAAGTGCTATGGATCGGCCATGGTTAAGCTCCAGGCTCGGTAATGATACGAGTGAGGAGTCCAACGTGGGTCATGTATTAGCATGCGAACATATAAATTGACAGAATGAGATTAAAAAAATCCAAGGCAGTAAATAGATTTCATAAAATTTATCAAGAAAAGGTCTTACAGCTGTTTCCCGGATATTTTATATATCCCTTCATCAGAGATGGTGCGAGAAAATGTTTTGAGTATTAATTATTGTAGAGAAGATATGAAATACAGAGGGAAATAAGAGAATGAATATAGAAGTGAGATACATCAGAATATTGTATTTGCAGTTCCATTATTCAAGTAGAATGGTGTATATAAGTGGTGAAGAAGTTTGGAGGAGGGGAGAAATTTTCTTGTACCTGGTGTGTGGGTTCCAATGGTAGTTATATTTGGTCTTCCTGTCTTTGATTTGACCCATCTCCTCTTTCTGATCATCTCTCCTCCCTCTATATATCTATTAACACCACCAACACATTTTAATTCACACCAAAAAAAAAACCCCTCGATCGACCAACACTGTTTACAAGGCTCTATGCTTGGATTGATCAAATATAACTACCATTGGAACCCACACACCAGGTACAAGAAAATTTCTTCACCCCCCCCCATTTTTTCCCCACTTATATACACCATTCTACTTGAATAATGGAACTGCAAATACAATATCCTGATGTATCTCACTTCTATATTCATTCTCTTATTTCCCTCTGTATTTCATATCTTCTCTACAATAATTAATACTCAAAACATTTTCTCGCACCATCTCTGATGAAGGGATATATAAAATATCCGGGAAACAGCTATATATATATATCATCATCATCATTGTTCAACCATGGTTGAGACAATGGAATTTATTATGCTATGCCAGACTTCACGGTCCATCATAGCATTACGGAGGTCCTGTTGCTGGATGCCTGTATCCCTGAAGATTACATCAGGGTAGGAGAGTGTGCGTCCTCTTGTATCGCGAGTAGATGGCTTCCAGAGGAGAAGAGTAGAAATTACCTCTTTTACAGCTCTACAACAATGTCCAGCAAACTGAACTCTCCTGCCTTTCACAAGAGATGATACAGGTGGTAGTTTCCCATATATTTGCATTTTGGTTGGACGGCGCTTCCACAAGAGATTTTGAGCTCTCATAAGGAGGCGAGTGTAAGTTCCATCCAACTGCCTCTCAAGCTTCTTTGATAACATCCAAGTTTCTGAGCCATATAGTAGAATTGGTTCGACTGTGGCTTTGAAGATTTTAAGTTTGAAATCTCTACTTAGATTTGATGACCAGATCTTATGCATGTCATTACAGGCTGTACTAATGACCTTGAATTGATTAACCCTACTAATGGTGAGTTACACAGGCAGACTGTAGAGGGGGGGGGCACAAGGGTGGACTATAGAGGCATTGTAGATTGTTTACTCTGTGAAGTTCTCAACTTATTGGGTTTTAGAGGGGCAACAAGGAAACTTTCATTCAGTCTGTGATCAAATCTACATAGGAAGCTATCAGATGGTTTAGGATTAAGAAGCTGCAAGTCAGGGCTGAGTAAACCTTAGCTGCTGACCCCCACTCCTCTAGGTAACATCACTAATGTTATGTTCCAGATCATTCAGGAGATGGATCTCACACCCACACCCCACGTTGAAATTTGCAAACTTGAGGAAGAAGTGCTCTATACGGAAATACTCCATACTATGGTACTCTATAGCAAAGTACTCTGCAAGGAAGTACTCTATGTAGAAAAAGAATGTTATTATTTGATATGGTGCTGAGATTACTTTCTGCTGGTGATGTCTGGAAGCCTCTGCATTATAAATGGTTGTAGGATGAAGATGATTGAAGCAAGGTGATGTCATAGGATGCATTTAAAATAAAATGAAGAAAATATTTTTAAAATGAAAGGAAAAAAAAGAAAAGAAAAAGTCATATAATTAAGTGAATAATAAAACAACTACAACATACATAGAGCTGCATATATTATATACATACTTTATATTACTCTACCCCTGGTATTTGAGTACTCTTTTTTTCCACCTTGTTTCACATTTATGTGTTTACTCCAGTATATTATATACATATATAGTTATGTATATTATGTGTATGTGTATATGTATACACACACACACACATGTACATACTGGAGTATTCGAATGCACAAATACATAAACATACACACATGTACATGTGTATGCTCACATAATGCATGCATGTATCCATGCAACCATCGACCTCCTTGCCTATCCACAGACATAAATCTCCACAAAGGCAGTGACATTGACTGCATGTATATAAGCCATCCATCTAACCAGCCAACCAATCACTGTTGGCTGCCCGCCCCTTTATCTAGCTGTTCATCTGTCTAAGTATCTATATAAACATAGGGGAAAAAAACAGCTACTCCATCAGTTGTGACAAGTGTTCCAGTTGGTCCAATCAATGGAACAGCCCGCTTGTGAAATCAACATGCAAGTGGTTGAGCATGCCACAGACACATACATACATATATCTATATATATATATCTATCTATATATATATATATATATATATATATATAACAAATTAATAAATAAAACATATGCATGTATACATACATATATGTACGTACCTACCTCTACATGTATATATACATGCATATATGGGTAGAGGACACCAAACAAACGTTGAACACAATGAGAAACGAAAACATAAACACAAAACCAAGGAAATGGACATTTTTCTTAAACAACGAAAAAATAGAGTACAGGACATACAAAACAAGGAAAATTCCCCTTCTTCATCCACATATATATACATACATACATACATTATATATATATATATATATATATATATATATACTAGATGTACCTGCCATGACCCACTGGGTCACAACCACTCCAAGTTGAAAATGCCAATACATGGCAGGAAACAAATAAAATACAATTTGGAACTCGGTGCAATAAAATTCTTAGATAATGCAGTTCTGCTGCCTTTGCTGTGACAACATAAACACAGCCAGGTGTGTTTATTCTTTGAAAATGTTCAAATGGCCTTCAATTCTTCTCCCTCACTTTCTTCCTTGCCATTCTTCCAAGTGAAATAGATGGCTACCTGAGCATAAAGTCATCATTGGTGCACAATGAAAGGAATTCTGTCAATGTTGTTCTCATGTTGTTCATTGACAGCCAGATTTATTTATCTTCATAATTTCAGAGCAATATTCTTTGTTCATTTGGCAGATGAACTTGCAGTCTCACTATTTCAGGTGCTCTTTCATGAATTGAAAATCCTAAAATGGATGTAACTGCTTTGAATGGTCCAATATACCAACCCATTAGATATTGACTAATTTTGCTATCATTGTTTATTTGAATATAAGCTTGGTCATTTCCTTTCAATGTGTACTAGATGACATACTTAATTTACCTCATTGAATAATTAATGATTTCAACATTGCAGTGGCATTTGAATGCTCTTAAAAGAGTTTCTTTAGAAGGTACAACCCATTTGTTGTTGCTTGTTTTTCTATTCTTATGACATTCAACTCCTCCCACTGCAACTCATCTTCATCTCTCTGTCTGTTTTTCTGCTTTTTGATTAAGATGATAAAGATTAATCATCATCATTTAATGTCCGTTTTCCATGCTAGCAAACAGATGGCTGCACCAGGCTTCAGTCTTGATCTGGCAGTATTCTACAGCCTGATGCCCTTCCTAACGCCAACCACTCCGAGAGTGTAGTGGGTGCATTTTATGTGCCACCTGTCAGGCGGTACTGGTAATGACCTCGCTTGAATCTTTTTACACGTGCCACTGACACAGGTGCCAGTGAAGCGACGTTGGTAAAAATCACGCTCAAATGGTGCCCTTTTACGTGCCACGGGTACGGAAGCCAGTTGGCTGCTCTGGCAACAATCATGCTCAGATGTTGCTCTTAGCACCCTGCTAGCACAGGCATGAGTGCCAGTAAGGCGAGGCTGGTAACGATCATACTTGAATAGCTGCTCTGTCAACGATCACACTCGTATGGTGTTCTTTGCACCCCGCTAGCACGGACGCCAGTCATCGAAATGATTTTGATTTTGATTTCATTTGCCTCAACAGGTCTTCCCAAGCAAAGTTTAGTGACCAAAGGAGGAAAAGCTACACATAAGTGGGCTGGTTATGCTCCTGGCATAGGCCACAGATTGTGGTTTCATCTGGCTTGCTGGGTCTTCTCGAGCACAGCATATTTCCAAAAGTCTCAGTCTCTAGTCATCTTCTTGGTGAGGCCAAATGTTCGAAGGTTGTGCTTCACCACTTCATCCCAGGTCTTCCTAGCTCTACCTCTTCCACAGGTTCCCTCAACTGCTAAGGTGTGGAACTTTTCCACACAACTATCCTCATCCATTCTCACCACATGACCATACCAGCGCAGTCGTCTCTCTTGCACACCACATCTAATGCTTCTTAGGTTCAACTTTTCTCTCAAGGTACTTACACTCTGTCGAGTAAGCGCACTGACATTACACATCCATCGGATCATACTGGCTTCATTCCTTGCGAGCTTACGCATGTCCTCAGCAGTCACGGCCCATGTTTCACTGCCATGTAGCATGGCTGTTCATACACATGCGTCATACAGTCGACCTTTTACTCTGAGTGAGAGGCCCTTTGTCACCAGCAGAGGTAAGAGCTCTCTGAACTTTGCCCAAGCTATTCTTATTCTAGCAGCTACACTTTCAGCGCATGCTCCTCCACTCCTGATTTGGTCACCAAGATATCGGAAACTATCAACTACTTGTAGTTTTTCTCCCTGGAATGTGACGGAAGTTGGTCCCTGCGCATTTTCAGTGTTTATTGTTCCTGAGCATCTGCCACATACAAAAACTATCTTCCCAGTTAGCCTTCCTTTGATATTACTGCACCTCTTATGTGTCCATAGCTTACACTTGGTACATCTTATAAAGTTTCTACCTACACCTCTACTACAGATCAAGCAGGGCCATCTACCTGAAGGGATTTGTGGTTTGCCTGCCTTCCTATTTATTAGGACTTTGGTTTTAGCTAGGTTGATTCTAAGGCCCTTCAATTCTAATCCTTGTTTCCACACCTGAAACTTCTCTAGTTCTGATAGCGACTCAGCAATTAGAGCAAGGTTGTCAGCATAGAGGAGCTCCCAGGGGCAACCTGTCTGGAATTCCTCCGTTATTGCCTGGAGGACTATGATAAATAGGAGGGGGCTGAGGACTGAACCTTGGTGGGCCCCAACCTCTACTTTGAATTCTTCAGTGTACTCGTTGCCAACCCTCACCTTACTGACAGCGTCCCTGTACATGGCTTGCACAGCTCTCACTAACCATTCATCTATCCCTAGTCTCCTCATTGACCACCAGGTAAGGGATCGGGGAACCCTGTCAAAGGCTTTCTCCATGTCAACGAAAGCCAGGTACAGGGGCTTATCTTTGGCTAGGTATTTCTCCTGCAGCTGTCTCACCAGGAATATGGCATCAGTGGTGCTTTTCCCTGGCACGAAACCAAACTGCATCTCATCCAAGTTGACTCTCTCCCTAAGAAGTTGAGCTATGACCCTCTCTGTAACCTTCATTACCTGATCCAACAGCTTCTAATTGCCTTGACTACCAAGGAACTGTCAACACGGATAGCTGGTCCCTCAGTTGGGTCGACATTCGGCAGACTCTCTTTCTCCCATTCATTGTCTTTATTCAGCAACCTTTCATAGTGGCGTCTCCAAATCACTCTCTTTGCATCCTCATTTAGCGCAAGTGAACCATTATCCATGCGAACACATTTCTCTCCTACCACATCACGATTCTCTCTCACACACTGTCTTGCAACACAAAATACCTCAAGTCTTTCACCCTCACAGCGCAGAACATTGGCAAATTTTTTCTTATCTGCTTCCCCTCTGGCTAAATACACCTGCCTCCTAGCTTCCCTTCTGGCTGTCTGATACACTTCCCTGCTACCACTGTTCTTCCAGTCCTTCCAAGCCTGTTTCTTTTGTCATGTGTATGTGTGTGTGTGTCTATATATATATATATATATATATGTGTATTAGGGTGTTTGGAAAGGAATAGTATTTTACCAGAAAGGATATAAAGATGAATGTAAACTAGATTTATTTGAATAGTTTTTATCAAGAATATAATCTCCATTGTTTTCAATGACTGCAGCCCAATGGGAAAGTAACTTTTTTTTATGCCACATTCAAACAAACTTATCTCTTTTCCTGAAAAAACCTGAAAAACTATTTTAACTTCTTTGTTTCTGAATGTTTTGCCTCTTATAAAATGTTCTAGTGATTGGAACAGATGGAAATCCGTAGGTGCTAAGTCAGGTGAGTTTTGAGGATGCGGAAGGGCTTCCCATCCTAATCATCTTATTTTTTCTTGAAGGGTGTGGCTGTGCATCGAATAACACCTTTCCTGTTTACCAAAGTTGGCCACTTTCGATGTAATTTTTCTTTTATATGATTAAGTTATTGGCAATAGACATCTGCATTGATGGTCCTTCCATGTTCCAGTAGCCTCATAACTGACAATATCTTTTATGTTCCACCAAACATAGAGCAAGGGATTTTGTGGATGGAGTTCTGGCTTCAGTGTTGGCACCGGTCTCTCGTTATGTGATAACCATTGTCTTTTTTGTTTTCTGTTGTGATGCAAAACCCATTTTTCATCACCTGTAACAATGTGCTGCAGAAATAACAGGTTATTAGTTCTGCTTAGAAGACTGCTGCAGATGGTGGAATGTTGTGTTCGGTTCTCAAGTATAAACTCAAGTGGAAACCAAATACACTTTGCAAATGTTTTGCATTGCTTCTGTTGTGGTACTTTTCTTTCAAAACTCATACAGTAAGCAATAGTAAACATGTTGTTTCATAAAGTCCTTGTCCTCCATGCCAACCAAAGCCTTGTGAGTGGATTTGGTAGACGGAAACTGGAAGAAGCCTGTCATACATATATATAATCCCAAAATTAAGGAACGGAGTAGATATAATCCAGGCTAGATATGTTTCATAGCAAGTAGAACCTCAGAAATAGTAAATATCCAAATGAGGCGTAAACTGCAGGCTACTTTTCAGCCCTAGGCTATCTTGATTATATGATGTTTACTTTGGCATTAAGAGGTACAAGTTAACATATGGAGGATTCAGTCAGAATGTGTAGAAAGCAGAGTTTGAGTGGAAAATGTAACTGTGAAGAGAAATTATACACCTTGCTTGGATATTTAATACTTCTCAAGTTCCACTTGCTATGAAACATATGAAGCCTGGATCTTACCTATTCCATTCTTTAACTTTTGCATTTTTATTCACTACCCAGCAACCCTGACTGCCAACCATGAACTATAAAATAATCTTTTTCTGCCTATAGCACTTTGACACACGAAAACTCCACAACATTCCCCTTCAATAAACCACTGTTGTTCCTGAAAGTTGTCTTTTATACTTTCTACGGATTGCTTGAAGCTCACTTTCTTCCTTCACCTCAATCCTTCGATCCTATATATATATATGTATTATCATCATCATCATCATCATCATCATCATCGTTTAATGTCCGTTTTCCGCGCTAGCACGGGTTGGACGGTTCGACCGGGGATCTGGGAAGCCAGAAGGCTGCACCAGGCTCCAGTCTGATCTGGCAATGTTTCTACAGCTGGATGCCCTTCCTAACGCCAACCACTCCGAGAGTGTAGTGGGTGCTTTTTACGTGCCACCTGCACAGGTGCCAGGCGAGGCTGGCAACGGCCACGGTCGGCCAGTGCCATTCAAGCATGGTCGATGCCAGTATTGCCTGACTGGCCCTCATGCCGGTGGCACGTAAAAAGCACCCACTACACTCTCAGAGTGGTTGGCATTAGGAAGAGCATCCAGCTGTAGAAACTTTGCCAGATCAGATTAGAGCTTGATACAGCCTTCCCGCTTGCTAGTCCTCAGTCAAACTGTCCAACCCATGCTAGCATGGAAAGCAAACAGTAACTGATGATGATGATGAATGCACCATGTCCTCACTTTGTCGAGTTTTTCTTGTTTCTTTGGATTAATTGTGTGTATATATATATATATATATATATATATAACGGGAAGCTTTATGAAAATAAACAAAAGACGAAGGCAGGTGGAAAACAAACGAACAATTGTATTAGTATGGCGCTCAGGAAATATAAATAAAACAAGTCTTTAACGTTTCGAGCCTACGCTCTTCAACAGAAAGATACACAGAGAGAGAAAAACACAGAAAGAAGGAGAGAAAAAAATGCGTGCAGTAGCTAACGAATCAACATATATACATAGTTAATCCAAACAAGAAAACACAAAAAAAAACCAAAAAACACAGCAACGCAAGGACGTGGAACAAATAAAGTATTATTGGACGCTCAGAAGAAGGAGGGTTTAACGTTTCGAGCGGAGCTCTTCGTCGGAAACATAGGAGAAGGAAAGATCCAGAGAAGGGAAGACAGAGGAAGAAAAATCGGCAGCGGTACTCACGAGGTCACACACACACACACACACACACATATATATACAAAATTTAAAGGACTGACCACTAAAAGTGGATGGTCAATATGCTAGATATAGACGTCAAAATCGCTATTTTCCACGAAGAATGTGTTCTCAAGAAAAAAAAACTCAGCACAAAACCAAAGTGTAAAAAATAAGCAAGACAAATGAAAATATACGATTACCTATGTACCGATCAGTTTCACTTGTTAATAATCACATATATGCATATGCGAAAGTCTGCAAGATCATCAGCATAGTCTGTCGTTTACAAACATAATTTCCAGAACTAGATACAAAAATGCTTGACCAGAGTCCCGCATGCATAGAGTTCAACAAATTATATCTATGTGTATCCTTCAAATGCCTTCACTTTGGTGCGCTGAGATCGGAAATCTACCCTGCAGTTAATAAATTACAGCAGTCAATTTACTGGTTAGAGAACATTTTTTTATTATTTAAAATTGAATAAGGGCAGAAATTGATATTAATCAATTAAAACCAGTGGCCTAGCATATTAAAAAAATCCGAAGATTAAAATATTTTTTACATACAAAATTTAAAGGACTGACCACTTTGTGTTACAAGGAGTTTTGTTGATCTCTCGCTCAACTGCACCCCACACATAATAATAATAATAATCAAGGGGGTTAGGTAGCCAGATGTTAGGGGTGATGTGGTCGCAGAAATTGTCTAACAGCCATGACTGGGTTCTCCTGCTTGTGTGATATGGTGCAGAGTCCTGTTATCAGACATAAGATTTTCCAGCAGCCACCCTCTTCACCCAGGGCAGCACTACCTCCTCCAGGCACTTGATGTAGGCCTCCGTGTTGAGTCTGATGCCATGTGGGAAGATGAATGGAGGCATAACATTGCCTTCATTAGTGATCACTCCAAACTCCATCACATTGACTGGATGTTTCATTTTTATCACTCTCGGTCCATGTCCTCAGATTGACACCCAAACACCCTGAAATATTCGTATTGGAGCTTCTGGCATGAATGCCAAGCAGTACAAAGATGGTGCCTAACTGACCCTACTATACTGTGTAGCTGACAAAATCAAAAACAAATGATGCACATGTGCAAAATCAAAATGATAAAATGGCGACAATTTACCATCCCCATATATAGATATATGTATATATATATATATATGTATATGTATATATATATATATATATATGTATATATATAATGTATATATATATATATATATATATATATATATATATATATATATATTATGTATATATATGTATATATATATATATATATGTATATATATTGTATATATATATGTATATATATATATATATATATATATATATATGTATATATATATGTATATATATATGTATATATATATATATATAATATATATTATATATAATATATATATATATAATGTATATATATTATATATATATATATATATATAGTATATATATATATGTATATATATGTATATATATATATATATATATATATATATATATTATATATATATATATATATGTATATATATGTATATATAATATATATATGTATAATATATGTATATATATATGTAATATATATATATATATATCTATATATATATATATATATAATATATATATATATATATATATATATATATATATATATTGTATATATATGTATATATATATACTTATAGTTGGAATTTCCAAAAAAAAAAACAAGACGAAGACGAGTGTGTAAACAACAAACAGATGCATCAGTTTAACGCTTGGGAAATGAGAAAGTCTTTTACATTTCGAGCCTACGCTCTTCAACAGAAAGGAACACAGAAATAAGCAAGGAGAGAAAATAAAAAAGATTTAGTGGCTAGCAATCAATCATGGTGGCGAAGCTGACAATCAATGTTGGTATGTTTACATCCCCATAACTTAGTGGTCCAACAAAAGAGACCGATAGAATTATTTTGTTCGACTAAAGGCAGTGCTCCAGTATGGCCACAGTCAAATGACTGAAACAAGTAAAAGAGTATATGTATGTATATATGTATAGATATATATACACACACACATATAGTCATAACGAGGATATTTAAACCTCTTATAGGGATATTTTAATCCAAGATTCACTGGTTTGATATATTTCTTCAATGAATATATTATATAAAATATCATTAGATATCAAATATCATTATGAAGTTAGAAAGATCTAATGGATACAAATTAATTTGTTACCATTAGATCTGTCTATTTTCTAACTCAATAATAATATAAATATATATATACTAGCAGTATCGCCCGGCGTTGCTCAGGTTTGTAAGGGAAATAACTATAAAGCATTTTTAGAGAGTTATAGCCAAAAAATAGCAAAAAAATGGAAAAAAATGATGGTAAATTTTTTTTGAGAGTAAAAAAAGGTGGAGTTGCGTCCCCTAGACAGTTTGCGGTTTATGTTTCTGATTCTCGACCCCATGTCGAATTTATCGATTTTTTTCAGAACTGGGGGAACTTTTCAAAATTTTCGCTGCGTTAGTTTTGAATTATGACATTGGGCTATGTGTGTGTCAAGTTTCATCAGAATGGGTTGAAAGCCGTGGTCAGGGTGAGGGTACAAGCAAACAGACACACAGAAACACGCACAGACAAACTGCCGTTTATAAAGAGATATATATATATATATATATACATATACATATACATATTTATATATATATACATATATATATATTGCGCGCGTGTGTGTGTGTGTATGTATGTATGTGTGTCTATGCCCCCCCCCCCACTATTTGATAACAGATGTTGGTTTGTTTACATCCTTGTAACTTAGTTGTTTGGCAAAAGAGACCACCAGAATAAGTACAAGGCTTAAGAAGTAAGTAGAGGGGACAATTCATTCAAGTAAACCCTTCAAGTTGATGCCCCAGCATGGTCGCAGTGCACTGGCTGAAACAAGTAAAAGATAAATGAATCTGTAGCAGTCCTTATTCTCCAGTCAAGCAGTCCCACTCGTTGCTCAGGTGGACTTGCAACAAAAGTAATTTGAAGCACACAAAATAAATATGACAACAACAACAACAAAAATACATCTAAATTCTTTCAAGAAAGAATATTCTCCAAAATCGTGTCCATGGAACAATATTTAAATTAAAAATCCACTTGCCTCTAAAACCTTGATGATTAATTGCTTTCCTGTGATTCACTAAATTTAATTGACCTAAAATTCTAAAACATTGTTCAAGACACACTCAATTATAATATATGACACAATTTAGTCATTTTTTTTAATGTTCAATTAAAAAAAATTTTGTTTTTGTTTTTAATAGCCAGGTGCAGCCTTCTGGCTCACCAGTCCTCAACCCATGCCAGCATGGAAATCGGACATTAAACGACGACCACGACAATGATGATGATGATGATGATGATGATTAACCCTTCAGCATTCAATTATTCAGTGAAATGTTATGCTTATTTATTCACATGGCTTTTAATTAATCCTGCATTATCTCATAGCTTTGAGATTCTGATTATGAGATTATTTGTTTTTAGAATCACCTTGTAGGGTAAGTGTAAGAGGCTGGATCTGGCCAGTTTGAACATAACACAAGTAGAATATTTGGGATGGGCATGGCTGGTTTAAATGTTAAACAGTTAAAGTAAACATATGAACTGTCTTTATTGATGACAGGCTGACAGTAGAGTGTGTGTGTGTGCGCGCATGTGTGTGTGTGTGTGTGTGTGTGTGTGTATTATGTGCTGGGTCTGAAAGGACTGGCAGCACCCATGATCTTTCACAAGTTCTCCCAGACCAAAGAGACTAATTCTATTAATGTTCCTCTTGAACCTCAAAAAGTCAACATTTGCAGGAAAGATATGAGAAGAGAGATTTCCAGAGGAGCAAGATTCTGGTGAGAAAGGACTGGATGTAGTGATTAGTATAGGGTCTTTGGGGAGTAAGGAGAGTTGATCACAAGGAGAGTGATCAGAAGAGAAGAGCCAAGTGGAAATGGCCTGAAGTCAGCTCTGAGGAGCAGAGGGCATTATAGCAGTGGTAAGTAACACAGAGAAGTGCAAATGTAGGCCAGAGACAGACATGTGCCTGTGAATTACTTTATACCAACCAGTAGGGTGGCCCTTTTCTGGATATAGTCTATGATGTCAGTATGTATTCAATCCCACTGTGTGACACCTTTGGCAAGTGTCTTCTATTTGACCCTTGCGCTGACCAAAGCCTTGTGGGTGGATTTGGTAGACAGAAACTGAAAGAAGCCCATCGTATATGTGTGTGTGTATATTTTTGTGCCTTTGTCCCTCCACCATTGCTTGACAATCGATGTTGGTATGTTTACATCCCCGTAACTTAGTGGTTCAACAAAAGAGACTGATAGAATAAGTATTAGGCTTACAACGAATAAGTCCTGGGGTCGATTTGTTCGAGTAAAGACAGTGCTCCAGTATGGCCACAGCCAAATGACTGAAACAAGTAAAAGAGTATACATATATATGTGTGTATATATATATATATATATATCATCATCATCATCGTTTAATGTCCATTTTCCATGCTAGCATGGGTTGGATGGTTTGACCAGGATCTGGGAAGCCAAGAGGCTGCACCAGGCTCCAGTCTGATCTGGCAGTGTTTCTACAGCTGGATGCCCTTCCCAACACCAACCACTCCGAGAGTGTAGTGGGTGTTTTTTATGTGCCACCGATACAATAACCACGTGGCAACGACCACGATCGGTTGGTGCTTTTTACGTGCCACCAACACGGAAGCCAGTCAAGGCGGCGCTGGCATCTGCCACATATGGATGGTGCTTTTTAGGTGCCATATATATAATAACAGAAAAGGAGGAATTTCAATTATCCCACATGGTGAGTTGTAATATATATATATATATATATTATATAAAAGGGCTTAGTAAAATAAATTACTTTGCCACATACTGAACCCATTAGAAATAGCAGCTAAAAAAATTTTTTTAAAAACTATTTCTAATACTTAAAGAAAATCTCTCTCATATAGTGTTTGCTCAAGTCAACTCACGAAGGTATGAGGGTAAAAACATTAAAAAATCACAAATGCAAAGGTTATTTGAGAACGTACGTTTCTAGATTAGTCAAATCGACATTTCTTTCGTCAGCTCAGAACTCCTTGATTTGGATTTGGGAACACTGAATTTGATAGCACTGGTAGTTCGAGCAAATCTCCGGAAGTGATAAGAAGCCAAAAGGGTATGCTCCCACTTTCAGTGTTCCCAAATCCAAATCAAGGAGTTCTGAGCTGACGAAAGAAATGTCGATTTGACTAATCTAGAAACGTACGTTCTCAAATAACCTTTGCATTTGTGATTTTTTAATGTTTTTACCCTCATACCTTCGTGAGTTGACTTGAGCAAACACTATATGAGAGAGATTTTCTTTAAGTATTAGAAATAGTTTTTTAAAAAAAAAAAAATTTTTTTAGCTGCTATTTCTAATGAGTTCAGTATGTGGCAAAGTAATTTATTTTACTAAGCCCTTTTATATAATGTAATAATTTGAATTCGCCTTAAATGGTCCCTTTACATACTGAATACTTGGTAAAATTGATTAATAATTAATTAATTTTACCCTCAATTGTTGAAATATATATATATATTCACATGTGCATAAACATTTCATTAAGTTTATAAAGATAGTTTAATTTATCTTGTTTTGTCTCGCTTCACTTTCAAATAAGTCAAGTGATTTAGTGACAGGCCTTGCTTACCAATGTGCAGAAAAACAGCTGCGTATAAATGATGAATGATGGTGGAGGTGGGTTCAAGTTTTTACCTGAATGTCAGAAAAAGTTTTGTCCCATGATGCTGACATGTTTTTGAACTAATTAATGTCTTTTGAGAAAATGAGGTATCTTCAATGATATCCTTCATGGAAACAATTGGTCAATCAACAAAACAATGGTGAAGTTGATTTGCATTTGATCCTCCTCACTGCCTGTTCTTGTTTACCTCTCCAGAACACCAAATAATAAAAAACTCATTGTGTAACTAAGTTTGAGAAATTATTTTGGTGACTGCCAATTCTAAGAGGATGAGGTAGCACAGCAATGAGAAAGTGTCACTTACTGAGATCTAATAAAGATAGACACAACTCTACAGCCAGAAACAGTGTTAATATCTTCTACAGCTGTTTGACAACCATTTGATGGAATTCTATTGAAGAGAAAGGAAGAGAAGGTGCAAGGGGGAGCAGGTGTTAAGAAACAGGTTAAATACCCAAGAAGGAACTCAAATTCCAGTTATATATTCATTCACATCTGTTTATAAATATGGTGTTAAGCTATCATCAGAAAAGGGGGCAGCAATTTTAAAAGAGAGTGAAGTCAATTTATAAATGAGGGCCATTTACTGTTGTAAGAAATAATTAAATACATCTGTAAAAGAATCCAAACCCTAACTCCCCATTTATTCTACTATTTGAATAGGGAAAAGTGATGGAGCCCATTGGATCATATATTTTGCAGGCTTTAACACGTCACAATACGTTCTGTATTCAAAGTCAACTCTGTTTTCCTATTTCATTTTCCTAGAGGTGATGCCATCCAAAGCCCTCCTTCCTTAAAAATTTGGAGTTGTACTGGGACAAGGATTCGACAATAAATAGGGATCTGTTGTAGAGGCAGTAACAATGGAGAAACTACAATATTCAATGTAGTTTCTCTCTCCTCTGAGCCCCTTCCCATCTCAGTATTGATTGGAGTGAATGTTTATCAATAAAATATGTGGTAGGCAGGCAGTGGTCGATG
Organism: Octopus sinensis; assembly: GCF_006345805.1. Classification (NCBI taxonomy): domain Eukaryota; kingdom Metazoa; phylum Mollusca; class Cephalopoda; order Octopoda; family Octopodidae; genus Octopus; species Octopus sinensis. The sequence continues at coordinate 205,613,382 of NC_042998.1, read as the reverse complement.
GAACAGACTTTCTCCTGCTACAAAAAGCTCTCCTCTTCTTCTACATTGAATTTTAAACATTGTCTGTTACAATTGTGTCCAACTTGACAGAACCAGCCAATCACTGTTCCACCTCACTTGACCATTCGTGGTCAATATTAAACAACAACAAAATCAATGTTGTTGTTGTTGCTGCTGTCTGACCCCGGATCTGCCCTAAACAAACAAAACTAGGACCAAAGGCATTCCAGCCATGATCATCTCAATAACTGACACCCCACCACTGAACCCTTACATTGATCTTGTTCTCTAGAAAAACCTCTGTCCGTCTGTCTGTCCCCAGAAGCTAACTTTGACCAAAATATTTCCTCACAAAATAACAAAGAATAACAGATTTGTCTTGTGCACTTTTAGACTGGCTCCTGCTACACAACTACTACTACTACTACTACTACTTTTAGTAGTAGTAGCAGTTATGCTAAGAAGGAGGGGGGGGCTGTTTCCACCCCTCCCGTCCCCCACTCTCCATTAACAACACCAGCAACAACCACAGTTACAAATAGTGGGAGACAAAATAAGATGAAAAACAACAAAAACTCTCCTCATTATAATGACTACCACCACTACGATCACCACTGCTGCTGCTGCTGCTCCATTTCCACTGTTTACTTTTAACATCACAACCCGCCATTACCCCCACCACCACCGCCATAATAAATAATGTTTTGCACTTTTAGTTTGATATTAACACACACACACACCTGTCTCTCCCCTCCATCTCCTCTCTGACCCTCCTCATTCTTTCTCCCCCTCTCCTCTATCTGCCTTCTTCTCTCTCTCTCAAACAATTATACAAGAGGAGGAGGAGGAAGAGAATGTAGTGTGACTCATCCTGTTCTTGTTGTTGTTTAACCCCAGGTCATACTTAATTAAGTAAACCTTTTCAACCATGACCATCCAGTCTTTTTCCTATGTGCAGGAGGGAACCAAGAGCACATTATCTACAATCTGTTCTTCTTTTTTAAGACAATGAAGTGTAATTTGGAAGAGACATAGCTGCTATTTCCAGCAGGTTCCAGCAACCATTTGTAGGCCTCCCAGGTGGCTGGTTGTTAGGGCTGTCTTGGAATATGGAAAATAAACAAAACCCCCCACCAGTGAGGGGCGGAGTTAAGGTATGACCTGTAACCTGTGACCTGTACTTTTAGTGGATGTTCTTTTAGTGTCTGGGCTTCATCTTAGAAATAGAAAGGGACAGCACATGTTTAGAGAGGTGCCCCTCTCCACACACACATACCTACATACACATATTAATACCTATATAAACACACACATATATACAGACATAAATACCTACACAAATACACATGTACATACATACATATCTATATAAATTTATATGTACATATATCTACATACACACACATATTCATACATACATACATACATACATACATATATATATCTAAATAAACATAATTGCAAACATATATGCATAAATACATGTATGCATACTCATGCACACACACACACATATATATATGCACACTCACGTGCATGCATATATATACACACACACACATCCCTACTGCTCAGTCTGGTTCGTTTCCAGAGAGACGGCGGATTGACAGACTGATTTAATTTAAATTACTGTGACAGGCAGCATCACTAACAACACCACCACCACCTTCACCACCGCCACCACCACCACCAATATGTCAGACATCACTACAACCATGACCTTCACACCATCAGCAGCAGCAGCATCATCATCATGAGCATAATAAATCTTCTCGGCAATTAATGGCTCTTTTCTTAACTCTTTGTAATACTCCGCTGCATCGCTCGTCCTGTGGAAGGTTCCACTGGTCATCTGCTCACCAGCGCCATCTGAAAGCCAGGCTTGTTATGTCTTGGCTGCTGATGAATAAATGCAAGTTGAGTTTGTGTCACCTGCAAATTTTCCTGGACAGTGAGTGGGTCTAGTCCCTGTTTGTAATGCATGTTTTTCTGCAGCTCATCTCTTTGAAAAAGCTGCAACCATGGGCCAAGAAAAGACCAAAATTGAACACTTGGCACCTGGAATATCATCAAGCACTCACTGCCCTCCACCAGCAGCATAATGTGATTGGTTGAAGTTCCACTTTGATAATATATATAGAGGACTAGTGATGATTAAGAGCAACAACATTCTCATTGAATCTCTAGGCATTGATGAGGAACAACTAACTGGTCTGCTCTGATGACTTTCGGGCCAGAGACCAGTTCTTAACCTCAAGTGAACATTAAGTGGGCAGTGCTACTGTGAAGCACAATCAGTTCCATAAGAACTCCAGTCAGTCTACAATACGGCTGGTTTCCTGGTTTCTCTGGCATGAATATATTGCTCCATGGATGGGACACCAGCCATCACAGCTGAGTGAACTGGAATGTTTTGTTCAAGAACACAATGTATTGGCCCTCACAGAGGTGGTGACAAGTGATTGTGACCTTTGGTGATGTGCTGTAAGTAAAATCGCTATTGTGGTCAGTGTTACCCATGCCAGTGACTCATTGAAAGGCACCCACTACACACTTAGAGCAATTTGTGTAAGGAAGGGGCTTCCGGCTGAGGAAACAAAGCCAAGTCAGACTGGAGCCAGGCACCGCGCTCCAGCTGACCAGTTCAACTCAAACCATCTAATCCATGCCAGCATGGAAAACAGGTGCTAAATGATGACAATGATGATGATATATAAAATTTAAAATTATTATGAAGGGAAACCACATAAAAAGCACACTCTGTAAAGCGGTTGGTATTAGGAAGGAAATCCAGCTGTCGAAACCGCACGAAAACAAACGACTGGAACCTGGTGCAGCCCTCCAGCTGGCCAACTCCTGAAAAACTATCCAACCATGCAAGCATAGAAAGCGGGCATTGAATGATGATGATGGTGATGATGATGATGAACAGTTAATGAAAGAAATGAACAATTTTTAAGTAATTTTGATATGACAAATAGGTGTCATGCAAAAGTATTCACAAATATTCTCAAAGTAGTTCAAAGGGAAACTTTGTAATCACTTACTTTTAGTGAAAACAAATGAACAGAGAGAGATGTGTGTGTGTGTGTGTGAGACAGAGACAGAGAGAGAGGGGGGAGAAAAAGGAAGACTATATCACAGTGAATAAAAATTAGTTTTGTGACTTAAGCAAGTACCTGAAATTTTTAATAATAAAGGAGCTTTGAAACCTCATTTTGATAAAAAAATATATTACAATTGGAATTTATAAGCATTTTCTAGGCAGTGTACACTTTCATAATTGCTTTCTTTTAGTAGCACAGTATCAATGTGAAATGATAAAGAAATAATAGTTGCAGATGAAACTCAGTGAAAACATAAAAAGGACCAAAATACATAAAGGGGAAAATCTTTAAAAAATTAGAATGACATAATAACAGTTAAGCTTAGGATATAAATGTCATGCAGAAGATATTGTACTAGTAGAATAAAACTAAAACATAACAACATACTTAAAAAATAAAAAAACCTTGGAAATGTTGGAGTTTTTCAACACCAAATGTCTAAAAACCAAAAAATACTGTTTCGGTTGCACTCATACCCAGTATGGGATATTAACAGAAAAGTCATGGAGTGCTCAAACCTAACGTAGACAGTAATCTTTCAGGTTTATTCCCATTTAATTCTATCCTGTTTTATCATACTTCTTTTATATTTTTATTTCCATGCAAATAAATTTCCCTTTAAAAATCTTAAAGTGCCCCCCCCCCCCCCCCGTCATATATTCTGCAACATCTCCCAACTTCTACCTTTTCGATCTCTAAACTTGTTTCCCTTACTATTTCTTCTCTCTTTTTAACCCCTAATGAAAATTTTTCTAGTTTTCTATCTCATCAAGCTTTTGTATATAATAAAGAAACTTTTAGTATTATTATCATTAGTAGTAGTAGTAGCATTTAATAATGTATCCTTGTCAGGTTGAATCCACTCAGCTCATCTCCTCCCACCTCCTATCAATGTCAGAGATAAGTAACTAAGGTCAGTTGGGGAACAGATGGTGTCCCCCCCTGTTTCCTTCCTTAACCCCTACCCACCCATCGATAACTACTTCTGGGCCCAAAAATACCAACTTGATTTGAGGAGAAAACAGATGTATTGTTTCTACATGGCTTTATGCTTGTATATTTATGAATGGGGACAGGTAAGAGTTATATAAATACCAGAGAACCCCCCACCCCCTGAAAAAAACCAGGCCCCAATATCTAAGCGTTACCTAAGCCTAATTGGATTACTTCTGAAGAAAAAGCAAACCATACCAAAGTAAGAGATCCCCACTAACAATGGATTCACAAACACTTAGCATTGCACGAGAATGAAGGACAACCCAGGATAATGAGACTAAGATAAAAAGAAATCCACAATGAAGCATAACAAATGTCTATTCCCATGAATGGGTACAAGTGTAGTCGTGCAATCACGAGATTCTTGGTTCGATCCCATTACATGCCATCTTGTGAAAATGTCTTTTGGGGTTGAACTGAGTAAATCCTTGTATAGAATTGGGACCAATGAGAACTGGGTGAAGTGGACAATGATGGAAAGGGCCAGTCATGTGATACACTGTGGCACCCTAATGCTACCTGAGAATTATGGTAATGATACGCAATCTGCGGACTACTCAGCCAAATACACTAGAAATCAATAAGTAGAGAGTTTAATTAATCAAAAAAGTAAATAATTACAGTTATAATCGATGTCTAAAATCACTTACACACACACAGACACACACACACACAGCAGCAGCAGCATTGTGATAGGAGCCACCTTGTACAGGTCAAATTCCACATCAGACAACCATGACAACTGCTGCACTTTAATAACGATGATTTATTCAGACAACTAATCTATCCATCTTGTCATTAATTCGGCTTCAGGCGGCAAACTTGCAGACTTGTTACGGTGCCGAGAATGAAATGTTTGCTGGCATTTCTTCCAGTTCTATATCTGTTGAGTGCAAACACTGCCAAGGTTCACTTTCATTTTTTCATCCTTTTGAGGGATATCAAATAAGGACCAGGATCAAGCACTGGGACCAATGATATCAACTTAACCCCTCATCCAAAATTGCTGGCCTTGTGTCAAAGTTTGAAATCCTTATTAATTTGGCCTGGAGAATGGGAGGGTGGGGGCATCACTATGGCAGCATCCACCACCACCATCATGACCACCAGTGACACTATTTAACATTTCTTTTAAATAGCCACATGTTGATGGTTGAAAAGAAAAAAACGTGCATGGAGGAAGCTTCGGAGAGATGTTCAAAGGTGAAAGGACTGAAGTCGTGGTTTGTTTTGAACCAAGGAGGTGGGAGGATGTAGAGTGAAAGGTGATATTCACCTCTGGTGGTGGGAAGAAAATTATTCTCAAACTGAAGTGGGGTGGGGGCGAAATACCTGCCCCCTCAAAGTGAACTTGACCAAAAACACTCAAGGAAGCAACAATGGGTTAGGATTAAAATAAAGCATAGGTTAACCGTTTAGCAATTTCTCTCTCAAATCTATTCACAGTTTTCAATTAACCATTCATTCTCTTGAAGCTTTGAAATTTCATTGGTGTCATTGCTTGTTTTTAGAATGACATTGAAAGGTTGGTGTGAGAGGCCTGACCTGAATAATTTGAACACAAAACCACCAGAATATTTGGGCTAGATTTAGAGTTAACTCTATCATCACAAACCTAAGAGCATAATGATAGAGGATAACACCACAAGGTACCTTGCCCAATGTCCATCACCATGAATGGCTCCTTCAACTAATCCACTGAACACAGAACTAATTTGATTCGTTCCATCAATTCTTCATTATTAGTTTCCATCAATAAATCGTTACCTGCGTTGCCTTACTGGCACGTGAAAACATTTGAGTGAGGTCGTTGCCAGTGCCGCTGGACTGGCTCCTGTGCAGGTGGCACGTAAAAGATACCATTTGAGCGTGGCTGCTGCCATTACCGCCTGACTGGCCCTTGTGCCGGTAGCACGTAAAAGCACCCACTACACTCTCGGAGTGGTTGGCGTTAGGAAGGGCATCCAGCTGTAGAAACTCTGCCAGATCAAGATTGGAGCCTGGTACAGCCATCTGGTTCACCAGTCCTCAGTCAAATCGTCCAACTCATGCTAGCAAGGAAAGCGGATGTTAAATGATGATGATGATGAAATCAACTCTCTGCACTTTAATTATTTCTCCCAGCTTCAACATTTTTAACAGGTATTTTATCAGCTTCACATACTGGAATGTACATATACTAATACACACACACACACACACACACACACACACACACACACTTTTTACACAAAGATAGCTTCAAAACAAAATAAGTCCTGTGCGGATGGCTATTCTCTAAACCAGTGGTTTTCAACCAGGGTTCCGCCAGTGCAGTCTAGGGGTTCCGCAAGAAGTTACAAAACTGCTAAAATTGGCAGTAATTTTTAATTCTCCTGTGCAGATATGTGTGCATAAGACTATTAAATCATTGCACAGGGGTTCCTCGAACCAGTGGAATGTTTCCTTGGGGTTCCGCTCCAGCAAAAAGTTTGAAAAGCACTGCTCTAAACTATAATTATTAACGAATGTGTAGATAAAAGCTGGCATTTTTTTGCTGTACTTGAGAAGACACACGAAGCTGAGTAAAACCATGGTTATCCTTGCATGGAGGCTTGTCCCCTGCATCCCTCTTCTGCTGAGTGTTCCTAATCTTGCAGGCTTGTGGGTGCTGGTACCACGTAAAGAGCACCCGTACTTGTGCCACATAAACACACCCATGCTGGTGCTGCATGAAAGCACCCAGTACATTCTGTAAAGTGGTTGGCGTTAGGAAGAGCATCCACCCATAGAAATCATGCCAAAGCACACATGGAGCTTGGGCAGTTCTTCAGGTGGTCAGCTCCTGTCAAACTGTCCAACCCATGCCAACATGGAAAAAAGACATTAAATGATGATGATGACACACACACACATACATATATATATCGTGTCACCTTACCAGCACATAAAAAACTACATTCAAGTGTGGTCGTTGCCAGTGCCGCTGGACTGGCTCCCATGCAGGTAGCATGTAAAAACACCTTTTGAGCATGGTCGTTGCCAGAACCGTCAGAATGGTCCTCATGCCGGTGCCATGTAAAAAGCACCCACTACACTCTCGGTGTGGCTGGCGTTAGAAAGGGCATCCAGTTGTAGAAACATTGCCAGATGAGACTGAGCCTGGTGCAGCCTCTGGCTCACCAGTCCTCACTCAAACCGTCCACCCCTCACCAGCATGAAAAGCGGACTTTAAACGATGATATATATATATATATATATATATATATACAGACATATACACACAGACATATATATACACCCATACATACATGCTGATATACATACCTACAAATCTATATGCATACATATGCCAACTGTTATAGACAGATGTACGTCTCATATAGATATGTGTATAGTAACATAACAGATCAGAGCTGAATAAGCTGTTTTACACTACATGTCTAGTTATTATTTCAATAATAATTATTAAGTAATTAAAATATAATTACTAATTGGGTTTTTAATTAATAATAATGACACAGAAATATCAAGCCTCATGGCGCTTTAGGTGTTTTCACTCAATAAACACTCAGAATGCCCAGTGTGGGAATTGAAACCGTGATCCTATGACCATGAGTCTGCTTCCCTAACCACTGGGCCATTGAATCTCCACACAATATACATACTCTACATGCAACATCATAATTAGTCTTGGCACGGTGCAAAGTATTCTTCACCAAAAATGCTCCAGAAATATTCATTTAAATTTTGAATTCCTGGGGCTCCAACCAAAGTCTAACACTGAACAAACGGGCAGAATTAATATTGATTTCAAATTTTGGCACAAGGCCAGCATTTTCGGGGAAGGGGGAAAGTCAACAATATCGACCCCAGTATTCAACTGTCAATTTTATTGACTCTGAAAGGATGTGGTGGAATTTGAACTCAGAACGTAAAGATGGACAAAATGTTCAGTGTGGGCTGCCATGGGGAAGTGTGAAGATTAGGGATTGGATGTCCCATGACAAAATCTTCTGCTTCCGAGACCCTTTTTCTCCCCTCAGGCTGTAAACAAAACAGAAGACAGTATTTGTGAGCAGCAGCGGTGAAGCAGTGAAGTGTTTGGCTGTAAAAGTGCTCGGAACAGCAGAAATGTACTGAAAGAGGTAAAAGCAAAAAGCAGCAAGCCAGACACTTCCATCTCCAACTGGATGACACAGTGCTTAAAGTACGCCCTATTCATTAATGGCAAGCGAGGGAGGGAACAAAGCGGAATTAGTGAATCTCATCTCCCCAACCCGTCACCCACAGACACCACACACTCTTGAAATAATATAAATAAAAAAAAACAACCTTCTGTCTAAAAGTACATCTATCACTGGTGCCCTTTCCATGTATGAATATGTATATATAACATGTATATATATACACACACACACACATACTTATGTATGTGTGTTGGTGTATGTATATATGAATATGCATTTAATGTGTATAAACACACATACACAAGGAGAGAAAGGGCCATGGGAGACAGCTGTACTTTTAAACAGAAAGTTATAATTTTGGTGGTTTTGTATGTGTGTGTGTGGCTGAGTGTGTGTGTGTGTGTGTGTGTGGCTGAGTGTGTGTGTGTGGCTGAGTGTGTGTGTGTGGCTGTGTGTGTGTGTGTGTGTGGCTGAGTGTGTGTATGTGTGGCTGAGTGTGTGTGTGGTGTGGCTGAGTGTGTGTGTGTGTGTGGCTGAGTGTGTGTGTGTGGCTGAGTGTGTGTGTGTGTGGTGGCTGAGTGTGTGTATGTGTGGCTGAGTGGTGTGTGTGTGTGGCTGAGTGTGTGTGTGTGTGTGTGGCTGAGTGTGTGTGTGTTGGTGGTGTGGCTGAGTGTGTGTATGTGTGGTGAGTGTGGGTGTGGTGTGTGGTGATGTGTGTGGTGTGTTGTGGCTGAGGTGTGTGTGTGTGGCTGAGTGTGTGTGTGTGTGTGTGGATTGAGTGTGTGTATGTGTGGTGAGTGTGATGTGGTGTGGCTGAGTGTGTGTGTGTGTGTGTGGCTGAGTGTGTGTGTGTGGCTGAGTGTGTGTGTGTGTGTGTGTGTGGCTGAGTGGTGATGTGTGGCTGAGTGTGTTTGTGGTGTGGCTGAGTGTGTGTGTGTATGTGTGGCTGAGTGTGTGTGTGTGGCTGAGTGTGTGTGTGTGTGTGGCTGAGTGTGTGTGTGTGGCTGAGTGTGTGTGTGTGGCTGAGTGTGTGTGTGTGTGTGTGGCTGAGTGTGTGTATGTGTGGCTGAGTGTGTGTGTGGTGTGGTTGAGTGTGTGTGTGTGTGTGTGGCTGAGTGTGTGTGTGTGGCTGGTGTGTGTGTGTGTGTGTGTGGCTGAGTGTGTGTATGTGTGGCTGAGTGTGTGTGTGGTGTGGCTGAGTGTGTGTGTGTATGTGTGGCTGAGTGTGTGTGTGTGGCTGAGTGTGTGTGTGTGTGTGTGTGTGGCTGAGTGTGTGTATGTGTGGCTGAGTGTGTGTGTGGTGTGGCTGAGTGTGTGTGTGTGTGTGGGCTGAGTGTGTGGTGTGTGTGTGTTGTGTGGCTGGGTGTGTGTATGTGTGGCTGAGTGTGTGTGTGGTTGGTTGTTTTTGGCGAGTGTGTGTGTGTATGTGTGGCTGAGTGTGTGTGTGTGGCTGAGTGTGTGTGTGTGCTTGTGTGGTGGTGGTTATGTGTGGCTGAGTGTGTGTTGTGGGTGGCTGAGGGTGGTTGTGTGTGTGTGGCTGAGTGTGTGTGTGTGTGTGAGGAGGAGGGTCAGTCATTCGTCTTTGTTTAGTTCCTTCCCTCTCTCATCAATAGAAGGTGTTTATAGCCGTTTCCCTTTCAATATATCTTGCACTCTTCACAACTGTGTACACACACACACACACACACACACACACACATGGTTGTGGGTGTGTATGTATGTATATATATATTTGTGTATATATATGAATGTAAGTATGGATGCGTGTATGCATGTATCTTCATATGTCTGTGTATGGATACCAACATGTCTATGTGTATATGTATGTTTCTTAGACTTTGAATTCTTTGAATTTTAAAGGTGGTAGAATGGCAGAAACATTGGTGTGCCAGAGAAAATGTTTTGCATTTGTCTCAGCTATGTTCTGAGTTCAAATGTGAGCAAAGTCAACAGCACCTTTCATCCCCTGGGGGGGGGGTCAATAAAATAAAATTGCAGTCAGCTCCTGAGATCAACGATGACAACTAAACTCTTTCCTTCCCAAATTGATGGATTTGTACTTAAACTAGCAACAAGCTTTTGAATTGTTCCTGCAACGAAGGAATTGGGTTGTAAGAAAGATAAACTCCGTCACTGAAATTTGCGTGATAAAAATACTGTGTTGTTACAAGTTGATCTCAGATAAGTCTTGTATATTTTTACTGTTCCACTTAGAGATTCAGTCTGTAAACAGTATATTAGCAGATGTCTTTCTTCACTTGAAAATCCTAGCTTCTCCAGATTGTTATTTCAATATTGACTTATGTGGAAGGCAGGCAGCTGACCTTTTGGGTTGGATAGGATTGTTGCTTTTCTCTTCCAAACAACTCTGGTCTGTTATATTTGCATTTGGTAGAAGTTTTCTATAGGAATGTCACACCTGGATTTCTTGTGTTGATGTGTGTGTTGCTCTCTTTTCTCTTTTTAATTTAGAGTAAATTTTGACTGGTCACCTACTTGGTAGGACAGCATTTTATTTTGTTCGTCATCCTTTAAATCTTACGAAGGTCTTACAGATATTTTTAGTCCCTGATATTGTAATTGTCTATGAATTAAGAATTAAGGATCTCTCCCCAAGATCCATGTATGTATGTACATATGCATGTGTATGTATGTATGTATGTAAAAATGCTGCATGTATGTATTGAACAACAAGAACAGAGGCGTTGTCTATAGGTATCCGTTTTTTTTCTCTGTGGATGGTATTGTATATTGTTCTAGCACCATCATACTGCAATCGGGTGTAGTACCATGATGATATTTTGGGGCAGCTTTTGACCATGAGTGAAAGATCTTCCATAGAAATGTGCCATAATCAACCATTTAGGTTGCATCTTAAGGATTTAAAGGTTTCACTATCATTTCGATCATAATATTTATGTGCACTTGTGGTTACATGTATGCATGTAGATGTTTTCACACACACACACACACACACACACACACACACACAAAAGTATGTCTGCTTATTTATGCTTCTGGGGTGAGTCAATGTATCCACCATTCCATGACTTGTAATTTCTTAATTTGCTGTGTTGTTTCTGATTTTGTGCAGCCCAGTTTCACAACACTGACCCCCAAAAATTACTGGTATAAATGACTGGTGTAGCAGCACCATAGTCAACAGCTACAAAGGTAAAGGTGATGCTTTAGATACCAATAATTACAGAGCACCACTGATGCTATATTTCTGGTGAGACAGCTGCAGGAGAAATACCTAGCCAAAGATAAACCTCTGTATCTCGCTTTCGTTGACAAGGAGAAAGCCTTTGACGGGGGTCACCCGATCCCTTATCTAGTGGTCAATGTGGAGACTAGGGATAGATGAATGGTTAGTGAGAGCTGTGCAAGCCATGTACAGGGACGCTGTCAGTAAGGTGAGGGTTGGTAATGAGTACAGAGAAGAATTTTGGGTAGACGTAGGGGTCCACCAAGGTTCAGTCTTCATCCCCCTCCTATTTATCATAGTCCTCCAGGCAATAACAGAGCTATTCAAGACAGGATGCCCCTGGGAGCTCCTCTATGCTGACGACCGTGCTCTAATTGCTGAGTCACTATCAGAACTAGAGGAGAAGTTTCAGGTGTGGAAACAAGGATTAGAATCGAAGGGCTTTAGAGTCAACCTAGCTAAAACCAAAGTCCTAATAAGCAGGAAGGCAGGCAAACCACAAATTCCTTCAGGTAGATGGCCCGGCTCGATCTGTAGAAAAGGCCTAGGTAGAAACTCTATAAGATGTACCCAGTGTAAGCTATGGACACATAAGAGGTGCAGTAATATCAAAGGAAGGCTAACTAGGAAGATAGTTTTAATATGTGGCAGATGCTCAGGAGCAATAAACACTGAAAATGCTCTGAGACCAACTTCTGCCACATTCCAGGGAGAAAAACTAGAAATAGTTGATAGCTTCTGTTACCTAGGTGACCAAGTCAGTAGTGGGGGAGGGTGCGATGGAAGCGTAGCTGCTAGAATAAGAATAGCCTGGGCAAAGCTCAGAGAGCTCTTACCTCTGCTGGTGACAAAAGGCCTCTCACTCAGAGTAAAAGGCAGACTGTATGACGCATGTGTATGAACAGCCATGCTACCTGGCAGTGAAACATGGGCCATAACTGCTGAGGACATGCGTAAGCTCACAAGGAATGAAGCCAGTATGCTCTGATGGATGTGTAATGTCAGTGTGCTTACTCGACTGAGTGTAAGTACCTTGAGAGAAAAGTTGGACATAAGAAGCATCAGATGTGGTGTGCAAGGGAGACAACTGCGCTGGTATGGTCATGTGGCAAGAATGGATGAGGACAGCTGTGTGAAAAAGTTCCACACCCTAGAGGTTGAGGGAGCCTGTGGAAGAGGTAGACCCAGGAAGACCTGGGATGAAGTAGTGAAGCACGACCTTCGAACATTAGGCCTTACCGAGGCAATGACTAGTGACCGAGACCTTCAGAAATATGCTGTGCGTGAGAAGACCCGGCAAGCCAAGTGAGACCATAACCTCGTGGCCTATACCAGTGGGTGTAACCAGACCATTTATGCATACCTTTCTTTCTTTGGACACTAAACTCTGCTTGTGAAGACCTGTTGAGGCAAGTGAAATCGAAATCAAATTCAATGACTGGCCCCCATGCCAGTGGAGCACTAAAAGCATCATCCAAGCGTGATCGTTGCCAGAGCAGCTGACTGGCATCTGTGCCAGTGGCACATAAAAATGCCGGTGGCACATTAAAAAACATTCAAGCGAGGTTGTTGCCAGTGCCACTGGACTGGCTCTTGTGCAGGTGGCACATAAAAAAACACCATTTGAACATGGCCGTTGCCAGTACTGCATGACTGGCCCTCATGCCGGTGGCACGTAAAAGCACCCGCTACACTCTCGGAGTAGTTGGTGTTAGGAAGGGCATCGAGCTGTAGAAACTCTGCCAGATCAGATTAGAGCCTGGTGCAGCCATCTGGTTCACCAGTCCTCAGTCAAATCATCCAACCCATGCCAGCATGGAAAGTGGGCGTTTAACAATGATGATGATGATGATATATAAATTTATAAAGTTTCTGAAACATATAGTGCAATTCTTTTCTACTCTAGACACAAGGCCCCAAATTTTGGGGAAGGGTCCAGTCGATTAGATCGACCCCAGTATGTAACTGGTACTTAATTTATCAACCCTCAAAGGATGAAAGGCGAAGTCGACCTTGGCAGAATTTTAACTCAGAATGTAAAGACAGATAAAATACCGCTAAGCATTTCAACTGGCGTCCTAACATTTCTGCCATCTCACCACCTTTGAAACATATAATGCAATTAGGAGGAATTACAACCATGGTCTGCTGCTACAACAGCTCCTTTATAGGATCCAGTTAGCTCAAGACATCATCAGGAGGAACCACATCCGGTTTCGGCCGCTACTCTTCTACCGTTTTGACGTGGTAGCCCCACCCCCACCCCCTTTCGGAGGTGTCTTCAGTTCTGGTGTTGGGTGCATGTCTTCTTTCTTCTGTTCCCTGGCCTCTTCAATGTATCGTCAGCGAGTGTCAACCGGTGACTGACTGACTTGTCAAATTTATCCCTCTAAATACCTGCCGCTAGGCTCCAGCAGGCAGCCCCAGCAAGTTGTCACATGACACTGCCTCACCTTAACTGACTAGTGAAGGCGCGTAGTTTTAGCCCACGCATTCTCTAAACGACTGTCACCTGTCAGTCAGCGAAGCTGATTCAGTGTCAGCTTGTCTCACCTAATGATGTTATTTCCCGCCGACGTGTTATGACTTTCAAGCCATTTACGGTCTTCCCGCTTCAGCCATATATAGAAGCTGGCTTTTTCGACCGCCTCCTGTACTCTCCCTATTAGTTTTCGCAGCTCGGAGCTAGAAAAAACAAATCTTTTGAAAAGCGTTGACATTTTCCTTTCAATGAAGCCTCTAGCCCCCACTGCCAGGTGGTCACACTCGACATTCTATCACTGTTCTCTGCATTCTTCGATTAGCTTTTCGTACCTCTTCTCCTTTCGTTCCTCTGCATTGCCGATGTTCTCTTCCCAAGGTACTGTTAGTTCTAGTAAAATTCCTATTCTACGGTCTCTGTTCCATAGAACTAAGTCCGCTCTTTTTGTTGTTTTTATTAGTGGAAATATTACTTGTCTTTCCAAGTCCGTGGCCACCTCCCAGTATCCCTTCCATCTTTCATCTATCTCGTTTACTTTACTTGTAGGCCTGGTTTTATATCCTTTTCCCTCCTTGTGGAAGTATACTTTCCTGCGCTATTCTACTTTTGGGTACTCTCCCCTATTGTACCTCTCGATCTTCTCCTTGAGTGCTGCGCTTATGACGCCGAGGACTTGATTATGCTGACATGTATATCTTTCTAGTGCTAGTCTGCAATTTGACAGAATATGTCTAACCGTTGCTTTCTCTCCACATCTACACTCATCAGTTGTTTTTATGTTCCACCAGACTAAGTTCGCCGGTGAGGGTAGAACGTCGAAGGTAGACTTGAACAGGAAGGATGTTCTTGCTTGTTCCCAAGCCCAAAGTTCCTTCTATGATATTCTGCGGCTGATCACATATTCCTCCCATCTCAGGCACTGTCCCTGTTGACTGCATTGCACCAATGTACATTTCGCCTTTCTTCTTCCTCCTTTCCCACTTAGTATATCACTGCCTCTTTCATCTCTTTTACACTGCTCTTGCAAAATGGCCTGAAATTTTGCGACCCTAGGCCGGTTCTTGCTTCTTGCGTCGCTCCGACTATATCTGCATGGCTTAGTTTTCCGATTGCCCTGTTTACTGCCTCTTCCGCCTTCCATTTCCTCCCTGTTCGTACCTTTGGAGGGTTTTCCCGGATGCTCTGATCTTTTGAATAACTTAGCATCATTACTGTCCTTGCCTTTCCTGCCTCATAAGTTTCATATGTTGAGAAATATCTCAAACATATTCATCAGGCACAGACCACAAATCATAACGAACTTAAAAAATTAAATATGAGAAGAAACAGGGAAAAGCTGAGAATGCAGCATACAGAAAACGTGGAGGGCTAAAAAATGGGAGATGAAAAAGTATGAAGTGAAAAGGGTAAAAACCTTATCTTCCTAAGACCTTAAATTATAAGGCTGGAAAGATATCAACAAGTTAATCAGGTATAGGCCGAATTTTCCAATTCTTCAAAATATATTCGTGTGACTGCGTGGTAAGAAGCTTGCTTACCAACCACATGGTTCTGGGTTCAGTCCCACTGCGTGCCACTTTGAGCAAATGTCTTCTGCTATAGCTTTGGGCTGACGAAAGCCTTGTGAGTGGATTTGGTAGATGGAAACTGAAAGAAACCTGTCGTGTGAGTGTGAGTGTGTGTATTTGTGCATATGTGTGTCTGTGTTTGTCCCCTCCACTACCGCTTTACAACCGATGTTGGTGTGTTTATATCCCTGTAACTTAGCGGTTCGGCAAAAGAGACCGATAGAATAAGTACTAGGCTTACAAAGAATAAGTTCTGGCCGTAATCAAATGACTGAAGCAAGTAAAAGAATAAAAGAAAAGAATATGTTTGCAACTGCTGAAAATTTCAGGCCTAGAGTTCAGTAGAGAGTTAGGGACCTTAGATCTGAAAAGGATGCGAGTTCTTTCAGCTAAACATAGCCTACATTTATTTGATCCTTTACCATAAGGTGTGCATTTCTCAATTATTTTCCACTTAATCACATGCAGTACTTTGTTAGCTTTCAAACTCTATACATGGCGAGCCAACTTAATAGCTTTGCTTTTGTCCTTATGTCAGAGGGATGCTATGTGATTTGCATAGCTATCTTTAAATTCTCCTTCACATAATCCAACATAGGTCTTCTTATCTGTTGTATTATTTAGTGTTGCAGTAAATTCTGCCTTATTTAATCATACATCAATGGTCAAGTGGACAGGATACTATTTACAACAGTTACAACTGCATTTAGGCTTTTGGTATTGACCTCGTGCAATGGTACTTTTCATATTCGGGCAGCAGCAATATGGTAATTTCACACAACGCCTATGAAATATTTCCCTGTATCTGTGAGTTGCTGGAAAGTGTTTATCTGGGAGAGAAAATAATCTAGCTCTTCCACAAGTTCCTGCCACAGTTAGAGATCTAAGATCCTAACTCTCTACTGAATTCTAGGTCTGAAATCTTCAGCAGTTGGAACCCATGCCAGAATGGAAAACAGATGTTAAACAATGATGATGATGATGATGGTTCGTTGTTTCAAAGATTTAATTCTATACCAAAGATTCACTATTTCTCTTTCTACTACTACTACCACCACTACTAGTAATAGATGGAGAGATGGAATGACAGACACACGCACACACACACACGCGCGCTCACACACATACACACACACACACAACTAAATGGTTTTTGCTCTGTTTAGGAATTTTTATAAAACTTTTATCTGAAGTGACTCAGCTTCAATTAAAACCAAACAGAGTGTAAAGTACGATAATAACAGTGAAATGAAACTTGACTCATGGATCACACACACACACACGGATCTCTCTTTCTCTCTCTCTCACACACATTCACACACAACCACAAATACATACACCATATATATAGATGTGGCTGCGTGGTAAGAACTTTGTTTCCCAACTACATAATTCTGGGTTCATTCCCACTAAGTGACACCTTAGAAAAGTCCCTTTTATTTTAACCCAAAGTCTTGTGAAGGGATTTGAGAGATAAAAATTGTAAGAAGCTTGTCATATATATATATATATATATCATCATCATCACTTAACGTCTGTTGTCCATGCTGGCATGGGTTGGATGGTATGAGCAGACAAGCAAGCTGGGGAGGGTTTCTATGGCTGGATGCCCTTCCTAAAGCCAGTCACTTTACAGAGTTTGCTGGGTGCTTTTACATGATACCACCATGAGTGCCTCTACATCACCAACAGGGCTGCTGGTCCTAACACTTCTGCAGTGGAGTACAGAGTGGAGTACAGTAAAGCGACAGGCATCTTGGTCCTTTGTCATCTTGCCTCAAAGTTCAGCATCCAGAGGTCATTCTTTAGTGCTCCTCCCATGTCTTCCTGGGTCTCCCACTCCCACATGCTTCATCTATTTTCTCTCCTGCCCACAGCAACCCATTCTTCGTATCCCTAACTTCTCTCTTTACAATACTGACATTCCGTCAAACATGTACAGGTAAGACATTTATAAGTGCTTCTCATGAAAAAGCCTCAAAACTTCTGGAATGCACCTTAAAATATCTGGTGGCATAGGATACAGTCCAGTCACGCCAATAGTTAACCAGGTTATTCAGGAGGGTGTCATCCGCAATGACTGGTGCAGCAGCATTGTAGTCAGCTGCTACAAGGGTATGGGAGATGGCTTAGATGGAAGTCATTACAGAGGCATCAAATTGCTGGACCATGGTCATGAAAGTGAC
The DNA here is from genome assembly GCF_006345805.1 of Octopus sinensis. Taxonomy (NCBI): domain Eukaryota; kingdom Metazoa; phylum Mollusca; class Cephalopoda; order Octopoda; family Octopodidae; genus Octopus; species Octopus sinensis. The sequence continues at coordinate 205,595,666 of NC_042998.1, read as the reverse complement.
AGAAAGAGTTATAGTCCAGTTAATTAGGAGCAGAATCAGATTAGATGAAATGCTGTTTGGCTTTGAGCCCCAGAGAAGCACTGCTGATGTTATCTTTACAGTCAGACAACTGTAGAAGCATTTGGCCAAGAATAAACCATTGTACTTGGTGTTTGTTAACGTAGAGAAAGCCTTTAACAGAGTACCCCCGCTGTGTGATATGGTGGGCTCTGGGGAAATAAAGGGTAGACAGGTGGTTTGTGAAAGCCATACAAGCCATGTACTGAGGTTCTGTCAGTAAGGTGAGAGTTAACCATGAGTATAGTGATGAATTTAGTGTACAGGTAGGTGTTCATCAGGGTTCAGTTCTCAGTCCCCTCCTATTCACTATCGTCATCCAGGCCATAACATAGGAATTCAAGACTGGCTGCCCCTGGGAGCCCCTCTATGCTGATGATCTTGCTCTTATAGTAGATTCTGTAATAGAACTAGAAAAGGAATTCAAGGTGTGGAAGCAAGACACAGAATCTAAGGGCCTTAAGATTAACTTAACAAAGACAAGAAAACAGGTAGGACCCTTCCCTCTGCTTAAAATTTAGAAAAGGAGTAGGCAGGAATTCCATATGGTGTGCCCAGTGCAAGCTATGGACACACAAAAGAAGCAGTGGAATAATAAGGTTATATATGGTTGCGTTTGTATTTGGAAGTTGCACAGGATTCATAAAAAACTACAGATTCTTGGGGAAATTGATTTTCTCAAATGCCCCAGAGGCTCTTTAAAGGTAGTGGATAATTTCTGCTACCTAGGTGACCGAATTAGCTGTGGGGGAGGAAGCACAAAAAGTGTAATTGCTAGAATAAGAAAAGAATGGAGAGAATTCAGAGAGCTTTTACCTCTGTTGGCAACGAAAGGTCTTTCTCTCTGAGTGAAAGGAAGGCAGTATGATGCATGTATATGAACAGCAATGCTACATGGTAGGGAGACATGGGCCCCGAATTTAGATGACATACAAAGGATAGACAGGAATGAAGCTGGTATGCTCCACTGGATGTGCAATGTAAGTGTACATGTGCAACAGAGCATTGGTGTATTGAGGGGAAAGTTAGGCAGAAGAGGGATTAGATGCAGTGTGCAAGAGAGGAGGCTGTGCTGGTTGTGGGTGGATGTGGACAGTTGCATAGAGAAGTACCAGTCACTTATAGTGGATGGACCTTGTGGAAGAAGGAGGAGACCCAGGAAGACATAGGAGGAAGTATTGAAGGCTAATCTCAAGACATTGAGCCTTACAAAGGAGATGACTAAGGACCGAGATACCTGGCGCCTTGCTGTACTCAAGAAGCCCTGTCAAGAAGCCACAGCAGAATTGATACAGGCATTGATGCCACATAAAAAGCAATTGTGCTGGTGCCATGTTAAAATTACTGGTGCTGGTTCCACAAAAACGCACCCAGTATGCTCTGTGGAGTGGTTGGTATGAGGAAGGGCATCCAGTCATAGAAGCCATGTTAAATCAGACTAGAACCTGGTGCAGCCCCTGGCCTCACGAACTCCAAGGTGATGATGATGATGATGATGATGATATATATACATATATCAGTCGCCACGATAGATCGTTAGCCACTACACACATTTTTTTTCTCTCCTTGTTTTTTTCTGTGTCCCTTTCTGTAGAAGAGCGTAGACTCGAAACGTAAAAGACTTTTTCTATTCCTGAGTGTTATACTAATACATCTGTTTGTTTTGTACACCACCTGTCTTCGTCTTTTGGTTTTTTCGTGAACTCTCCCTATACACACACACACACACACACACATATATATATATATATATAAAAGGAATTAGATGCATATATATATATATATATATATTTAATATTTTGGACTAATAGGTATGTGGTCGATCAGTTTGTTGAAGTGTTTAACAGAGCACTGGCACAGTTTGGGCTATCTGGTGTCATCCACAGTTGGGGTGTATTACTGCTGGGTCTACTTCAAAAACTCCACAGTGTTAGTTGAGATAATAATAATTTTTTTAAGTAACCAGAAGATGGATTTGGTATTAATCTTTAAGTGTTATCAGTGTCCGTTCAACCATGTGATAGATAACGACACACTTCTTATGTTTTGAGTATTTTTTTCTCTTGTTGTTTGTGAAGTCAAAATTACACACATACACATTAATACACATTGCAAACATACACACACACATATAAACATACTTATCTACACAAAAGAGAGGGAGAGAGAAATTCTGTAGAAGTATTGTTTCAGTAAAAACACAGCATTGCTCTAAGTAAACACTGAAGTTAAAACACAACTTTTTCTCTTTGTGAGTCGAGAGGTTGACTCAGCTAGTTTTAGTATATAGTATCACTTCATCAGTGACCACAAATTTTGGGGCCTGTTTCAAATTCCATACGTCTAACACTCATGGACATCATCATCATTTAACATCCATTCTCCATGCTGGCATGGGATGGACGGTTTGACAGGGGTTGGCCAGCTGGAGAGCTGCCCCTGGCTCCATTTATCTGTTTTGACATAGTTTCCATGGCTGGAGGCCTTTCCTAATGTGCCAACCACTTCACAGAGTGTGGACTGGGTGCTTTGTGTGTGGCACCTGCACCCACAAGCCTGTAAGACTAGAATCTCTCCAGTTGATAGAGAAATATTGAGGACACAGCTGTGTGCATGGACAGCCATGATTTTACTCAGCTCGATGTGTCTTCTCAAGCACAGGAAACTGCTAGAAGCCTCAGTCCTTTATCATCCCTGTGGAGCCCTACGTCTGAAAATTCCTTCGCACCACTTCATCCCCTGTCTTCCTTGGTCTACCCCTTCTAACATTCTCTACACAATTAGAGGCTGGCACTTTCTGATATAGCTGTCCTCATCCAGTAGCTTAGAAGATAAAGCAATTAAGGATATGAAGACAGGGAAAGCCCCTGGTCCATCAGGACATACAAAATCAAAAAGCAACACAGCATCCATCATTATCATCACCCAATGTTTTAAATCCGGGTTTTGTCCCCGTTAACAGTGGTGGCCAGATCTACCTCAATGCCATAGCAAGTGAGGTAGGCAGGTGCAGCCCACCCCAACCTTTGGGCTGGCTGGTGCCCATTCTCCTTTTTGAGCTGGATTTTCTATGGGGAGCATGCCCTTGCTTACTCCCAACCTCAGTTTCTAGACATGAGTGGTCCCAAGACCAAGGCTTCTACCACGATTTTTAAGAAATGTGGTGCTCAGAATTGCTGAAGCATGAAATAATCTCCACGCATCAGTTGTTGGCTGTCAGGACAATACATCCTTCAAAACTTCCATGCTTCCCGAAATTCGCCAAATATATGAAGTCCAGTATACCCATCATGACTACTCGTCTGATAAGGGTACATTAGGCACATGCATCACAACCATATGTGCGTGACATGGTGATCTCATGTCAAGATAAACAGCGCATGATCTTGCAGGCGGGGCCCAGTTAGAATTTTCTTCTGGTCAAGTAGCCCATCTCACTCAAAAGGTCCCTGAATAAGGTTTGTTTAAGGATGTTGAACGAACCACCCATGTTTCCAAAGGTGAATTATCCAAACCTCTAAGAATTCCACTCAACACATGGCTATGATGCTCCCCCACTACTTCTGCTCGTGATCAGAGATGCACATATCGTCAGCCACTAAGGGACATGCTCAACTGGTTACGGTCAAACAACTGACAAGCAAATCTGTGGTATTGAGCAGAATATTTGCTGTAGCCCATCTTTTATACCAAGACAAAACAATGTACATGATAACACTTCCAATCAGTTAAGATCAGAAGCCATGAAAGCCACTGCCTGGTACTGCATCAGTATTATTATTATTATTATTATTATTATTATATTATTATTATTATTATCATTATTATTCAGTAGTTTTATTTTTATAGCATGCTTTCACTTCACTACCGAGCGCAGCTCTGTGTGCCTTGGGTATGTGCTGTGATTTGTTGTGATGCTCTGATTGTTATTGTATTGAAAGTGTTCTGCATAGGATGTGTGCAGTGCCTAGTAGTGCAATTTTCTGTATGTTATATGTGTTTGTAAGTCCTGGTGTTTTTGTTATGCATTTGTCTGAATATTTTTTTATCATGCCTAATGCACTTACTATGATAGGAATTGTTTCTGTTTTTAGATTCCACATTCTGGTTACCTCTATTTCTAGGTCTTTGTATTTTGAGAGTTTCTCCATTTCTTTTAGAGACACATTGTCATCTGCCGGTATTGATACATCAATTAGAAAGCATTTTTTTTCTTCGTGATCTCTGACAACTATATCTGGTCTGTGGCCTTAATTTCTCTATCTGTGTGTATCGGCATATCCCAGAGTATGGTTGCTTTCTCGTTTTCTGTGATCTTTTCTGGTGTGTGCCTATACCATCTTTTTTCTGTTGTTATTCCATAATGTTGGCATAGCTTCCAGTGTATGTAGGTTCCAACTCTGTCATTATTATTATTATTATTATTATTATTATTAAGATTATAAAAGTTTCATAGTTATTACACAGCAACACTTAGAAGGTGTGTGTATCTACAAGTGTAACTTACATGTGCGTTACCATTGAATAAATAAATATATGCATACACACACACATGTATCATGTGTTTATGCGATTATACCTATGTTATGCTTGTATAGATGCATGAAGGCATGTATGTACATTGGTGTATGTATGAATGCAGGCATTTATACATGGATGCATGTCTACACACACCAATACGCACATATGTAAGGGTGATGAATTGGCAGAATTTTTGAAGCATCAGAAAAAAAATGCCTTGTGGTATTTATCCAACCCTTTACATTCTGAGTTCAAACCCTGCCATGGTCAACTTTGCCTTCGGATTTTTTTCAGGGTTGATAAAATAAAATATCAGTAAAATACTGGGACTGATCCTATTGACTGACCATCTCCACTTTAAATTGCTCACCTTACCTAAATCAGAAACTCTTATGATTAATTAGGATTGTAAATTTATAGATTCTCAGTGTCACACACACACACACACACCATGCATGCAGAACTGTCTTCATGAGAATAACAACAGTTGTAGTAGTAGTAGTAGTAGTAGTAGTAGTAGCAGCTGCGGTGGTAGTAGTTGTATGTGATGTAGTTGCAATGACATTAGCTCCTGTAAACAAAGGTAGCTGACATTGTGTCAACCGTGATTAGGGATGCACACAGTAGAAATAAAAGGATTAGCTAAAATGAAACTCACTTCTCAAAGGAGCTGCTGGCCCTTGTTATTGCTTCAATAGTGACAGCATATTTCTATAGAACCCTGCTTTACTTGAATATCACAAACAAAAAGTAAAAAGATAAACTGAGCCATGAGACCTAAAGACATTGCGGGGGAAAGGGGGCAGTGCCTCCCTTCCCGTGGACCAAGCTATGTATGTCTTATTAAAAGTGCACCTAGTGATGTTGGTGAAACTGCAGCAGTCATTATTTCCTTCCAGTCACTGTGACACAGCCAGAAATAAAATCTACAGGAAACAAAAAAAAAAAACAAAAAAAAACAGGGATTTCTCTCCCCCTACTATTTCTCTTATAATTTCATTCTCATTGAAAATATATTCTAGGAATACAGATCAACCCCTGCCACCAGTATATTACTGGTATTTTGTTTGTCAATGCCTAGAAGGAAGAACGTACACATTGACATCAGCTTTTAAAACTGGGTCCTTATGTTGCTAGACTGAGTGAGGTTAGAAAGAGCAAGAAACAAGTTTGTAGAGGTGGAAGGTGTGTGTGGGGGAGAGAGAGAGAGAGTGAAAGTGAGAGAAAGGAAAGAAGGATAAAGAGAGAGGAAAAGAGACAGTTGATGGGGAGAGAGAGAGAGAGAGAGAGAGTGAAAGTGAGAGAAAAGAAAGAAGGATAGAGAGAGAGGAAAAGAGACAGATGAGGGGAGAGAGAGAGAGAGAGAGAGAGAGAGTTCTTGTATTTGTCCTTAGTTACATTGGTTGATATCGAAATCTTTAAATGGTGTAACTTTTAAGAACTTCATTTGTCTGTCTCTCTCTCTCTCTCTCCTGCCCTTCTCCTACCTTCCTCACACACACACACACTGAAGACTTGTCTCTGTTTATGTGCTCCTTTATGTTGCAGAGGTCATGTTTTTGATCCGCAAACTCTGCCATCAAATTATTTAGAATGACCCCTTCACTTGATTATCATCACAACCAGATGCCGCATCTTTCTTTTCTCTACTTATTCTGGGTTTTCTAAACATTCTTTAACTGTTTAGCATTTAATCTGGCCATAATCGGCCAAAATATTCTGCCTGTTTTATGTTCAAACTGGTCAGATAAGGCCTCTCTCATCCTAAACATTTAAATAAATATAAAATTTTTAAAAAACATGTTAAAAACCCTAAAATAATTACGAATTCTGGGGTTTGTTTGATGAATAAACCAACAAAATATGAAAACAATAAACAAGAAAGAAATAACTTAAAAGCAAACCTCATCATATTACTGGTATCTTACAGTTGTTATTTATAAATCTCTTCTCTTCTTCATTCTACAGAGAATCAACCAGTTCAAAGTCCCAGACATCAAAACTTGGGTCTGTTTAAAAATTAAGAAACCAAATTTTGGTGAGGAAGAAAGAAGTAAACAAACAGTAAATAATAATTAAGTCTGAACATTTTAACGAGTTTATGCTAAATAAATTTCTCAAAGATCAAAGTAAATCAATAGAGACAATGTTATGATCGATATCTTTATATTTTTCTTCTTTCAGCCATTAAACTGCGGCCATGCTGGGGCACAAGAATTTTTACTCAAAGGAATCGACCCCAGAACTTTTTTTTAAAACCCTGGTATTTGTTCTATTGGGTCTCTTTTGCCAAAACACTAAGTTACGGGGTCATGAACAGACGAACACAGGTTATCAAGCAGGAGGGAGGGTGACACAGATTCAAAGACACACACACACACATGCATGCACACACACACACACCTGCACACACACACGCACACACATACCTGCACACACATACATAGCAGGCTTCTTTCAGTTTCCATTTATCAAATCTACTCACAAGGCTTTGGTTGGCCTAAGGCAATAGCAGAAGACACTTGCCCAAGGTGCCATGCAGTGGGACCGAACCTGAAACCATGTGGTTGGGAAGCAAGCATCTTACCACACAGCCGCACCTGCACTAACAACAGATTTAGTTATTTCAAATGAGAAACAATTTAGAATCCATTGTTTTGTGGGAGAATCAAAGTCAAATCTAAAGAAATCTTGTTTAAAGTTGTTAACTGCCAGGTTCCGTGTTTAAGGAGGGGGGGGGGGGGTTAAGGGATTGCAGCAATATCTTCCACTGCCCTGAATTAGGTCCAGTTCTCTCCCCTTCCTCATATAAATAGGGTGTGCAGTGTTAACCCCCTTCCCCCTCTGTAGCAACTAAAATTATTAGATGGTAATAGTTGTCCTTCATTAGTTTCTATTGTCAGGGTGACAGTAACATGTCGCAATGACACAAACGAGTGAAGGTGGGTTTCCCTGCCACATTAGGGGTGGGCGTGACCTCAATTACTCAGGATTTCTGTTAGGAGAAAACTGAACTAGCAACAGAGGACAACAGTTGTGTCTGTGGAACTTGTGGAAAATAAGGAGTACAGGGCATCCGAACCCAGTTAACACCTAATGGACGTTTGTTTGTGAAATTTGGGTTGTTGAAGTTATTGACAGCAATTAATCATAGATTTATATATAATTAAAATATGGCTAATTAGGACCAAGACAGCAAGAGTGAGATGGAGAGAGAAGAGGCAAGGGAAAAAGAGAAGAGAGAGAGAGGGAGAAAGAAGAGAGAGAGAGGGAGAAAGAAGAAGAAAGAGAGAGGGAGAAAAAAGAAGAGAGAGAGGGAGAAAGAAGAAGAAAGAGAGAGGTAGAAAGAAGAAAGAGAGAGGTAGAAAGAAGAAGAGAGAGAGGGGGAGAAAGAAGAAGAGTGAGAAGCCAGCTCCCAGCCAGTCATTAGTTTTGTTATATCCCTAAAAGCCCAACAAGCATTCTACAATCTCGTCTCTCCTCAAAGTCAATCATATTTAACCTTGTAAATTGATCAGTATTGATACAACACTCAATGCAACTTCATTTTCGTCTTTCTTTCAGATTATATTTTTATTTGCTAATTTTTTTCTTCTAAAATCTTTTGTGGTTTCATTCAAATTCTTAAAAACAAGACTTTCACAACTAATTAAATATTCATTAAATTTAATTACACTAATTGTAAGTATGTTTATTAAACAGTTAAATGTTATGTTTCTGAAAGAAATTATAATTTATTATTCATCTTTTTATCTTTTACTTGGGTGTGGCCATGCTGGGGCACCGCCTTGAGGAATGAATCAACCCTAGTATTTAATTTTTGTTTTTCAGCCTGGCACTTATTCCATCAGTTTCTTTTGCCAAACTGCTAAGTTATGGGGTTGTAAACACACCAGCACCAGTTGTCAAGCAGTGGGGGTGTGGGGTAAGACAAACACAGACACACACATACTAGGCTGCTTTCGGCTTCGATCTGCCAAATCTGCTCTGAAGGCTTTTGGTCAACTCAAGGCTGTAATAGAAGACACTTGTAGCCGAAAGCATGTGATTGCAAAGCAAACTTCTTACCACACTTGAATAAAAAGAATAACGTTTAATAGTTTGTTTTATTCTTCTTTTAACTAGTACAGTAGTGATGGTGGTGGTAGTGGTGGTGGTGCTATTATGAAGAGACTGCGAAAGCTGTGTACAACCAGTCATTCAGTCAGGTCCAGTCTGTTTCCAGAGACTAAATATCTTCCCAGTTTCTTGAATGATGAAGGGATTCCTCTTTTCAGGGGCCAAAATCTGAGTTGTTCTACCTTAACAAGTTTCTGTCAGAGGCCTTGGGTGGTTGAGTGTAAACATTACTGCTACTGGAGACTGAACTTGATCCATGTCGAATCCCAAAAGAAAAATTTAACATTTCTTAGTAGTAGTAGTAGTAGTAGTAGTAGTAGTAGCAGTAGCAGCCGTCCAAGAATTTGGACCTGGAGATCTCCATTTCCAGAGACTTCGGGGGCCACCTCCCAGTGGTGTTGGGCGTCAACAAAAAGCCCTCGACTACAACAAGAAGACCAAAGTTTTTTTTTCCCCCAAGGTCTGGGGTCTCCTGCACCTAAGCCCTAAACTATCTTGTTGCTTAACAACAACAACAGCAGCAGCAGCAGTGGTGGTAGGAGTCGCAGTAGCAGCAGCAGCAATAGCAAGTTAAGATGTGGCAAAGTGAAAAGGTTTTTAGACTATGTGAGAATCAGGGTTTCACTTTGTATCACAGCTCATGTTCCCCTTCGTCCTGATAACAAAATTGAATCCATCAATTATCCCCAAGGAGCCATTCAGTGGTGGAAATGAAGATATTATCAACATTCGGTGATCGATTGACCAGCTCAGGGGACATACTGTCCATTTACAGAGAAGAATCAGTAAAGCTTAGCTTTCCGGTGAGTTGGACAAAGAACAAAGACCAAGCTGATGTCGGTCAGAGATGACCTGGATCCTCTCCTTCTCCATATTGGCTTCAGTGTCATGGAGCTTGTTAACTCCTTCATCAACCTGGGCTCCACAATCACCAACAATGAAGACTTGACCCTAGAGATCCACTGCAGATCTGGTCTGGTTGCCAGGGATCATGTACTCCCTATGGAAGCTCCCCTTGTGCCACTACTCAATCTCATGAAAGACAAAACTCTGCATCTACAATGCATCTATCCTCTCCGTTCTCCTCTATGGTGCAGGAACATGACCCCTCTCAAAGACCCTGGCAGAGAGGATTGGCAGCTGCAAAAGCAGAACCCTGAGAACCATCAACAACATCAGATGGTACCCTCATATTTCCAGCAAAGTGCATCATCCCACAGCCTCCCACCTCCCACCTCATCCATCTGATGCACTGGTACAGACATCTCCTCCATCTCCCTTTAGATCATCCTCCCAGGATGATCTCTCATTCAATGCAGCTGCTATAGGCTGGAAGAGACCTCATGATAGGCTCTGCACCAGATGGCTGGGCACGATTAAGGAAGATCTCCATAGGCTCAACATCACCTTGGAGGATGCAGAGTGCCTGGCATGGGACCACCAGCGATAGAGAGCACTGGTAGATCTGGTCAGCTCCACACATGATGATGTCACTTGGACCACTGACCTGGGATGACCCCACCCCCATCAAGCGTTGGAAGCAAGAAAGCAAACAACCACTGACCGATCAAATAAGAGACAGTCACCATCTTTGCTTGTCCATCTCCCTGACATACCCACCAAAAATAGTTGTTGCTAGGGGACTTTTATTATGGCTAAATTTCACTGAAGTTACTGACAGATTGTTTAGTTTGCTGAATATCGGGTAGAAACATCGGTTTAGCTGTACATCTCTAAATTGTATAAACTTCTAAGTAGAATTTTATACATTTAAATATGTTAACATACAATTTCAGATGTTTTTTACATGCATATTTGTATATATATCACGTGATCAACTGGACTATTGGATAATGTTATACAATGCACTTTTGCGTAATTGAATGATGCCACTCCAAGGCGGTGAACTGGCAGATACGTTAGCACGCCAGGCAAAATACTTTGCGGTATTTCGTCTGCCGCTACGTTCTGGGTTCAAATTCTGCCGAGGTCGACTTTGCCTCTCATCCTTTTGGGGTCGATAAATTAAGTACCAGTTACGCCCTGGGGTCGATGTAATCGGCTTAATCCCTTTGTCTGTCCTTGTTTGTCCTCTCTATGTTTATCCCCTTGTGGGCAATAAAGAAACATGAATGATGCCACTCCACTGGCCAGGTGAGCAGGCGAACATTACCCCCTGGTCAGAAGAGTAGTCCATTGCATGGTTACCCATTTACTGGAGGGGATTGGAGCAACGAGAATCAATATTTTTTGATCAAGAACACAACATACAGCCAGTTGGAAACTTGAAAGTATGAACTCATGATTGCGAGGACCACAAGCCTAACCAATAAGCCATAAGCTTTCACAATGTAAGTATGTATGTCATTATTCAGTTTTATTTTAAGATCTCTTACCAATAGCGAAAGAGCCGGTTTCTAACCTAGATCCAAAGCTCCTTCAATGGAATTCCATCCACATCAACAAGGTATTTTTGTAAATTGGAAAATTTACACAAGACTGAACAAGCTCTTCTCTCATCAGTTATCATCCCAAAAATCCTAACAGTTTCACACCTTTAACAATAACATTGTTCATTTTGATAATGTCAACAGCAAAAAGCTGCTGGGAGTAAATGTGTGAATATAACAGACAGTGACGAAAAAAAACAAACACGACACAGGTAATCATCATCATCATCATCATTTAACGTCTGTTGTCCATGCTGGCATGGGTTGGATGATTTGACCAGGGATAGCAAGCTGGAAGGTTGCACCAGGCTCCAGTCTGAGGCAACCAACAGGTGGTTGGTACAAATATAAATACACATAAAAAATAAAGACTTTATAGCTGTGAGACAACAACAAAATGTGTAGAAGTAATGCTAATGGAAAATGATGTCCTCTAGAACTTGAAAACGAATGGAGAGAGATGTAAAGACAGAAAGAAAGAGAGAAGTGGAAAAAAAGGTAAATACGAAGGTGAGAGTTAGAGAGAAGCATGATTGAACAGGTCAGAGGTCAAGCCAAAAAGGAAGGCTGACAGGAGAAATGGGATGCTCATGTAGCATATATACCAGCCTTGACCGCAAAATGTGGTTGAGGTCAGATGACAGTAGTAGACAAAAGTCCTTTGACCAGAAGTTCATGTTTCACCACCAACCACTCTTGCACAGCCTTGGCTGTGTGGGCCAGGGCACCATCCTGCTGAAAGCTACTTTCTTTGTGGTCTTTCTCACCCAGAGCAGGACTTTTGTGGCCAAGATGTCCCTGTAGTCGGCTCCAGTGAGCCTGTAACCATCTGCGATCCACACTGGTGGTATCTTCTTGCTGTTCAAAGCCACAATGCTGAGCATCATCATGGAGGCCAGGTGCTTGGCTGTGGACATGGAACAGAACTCGGAGACATCCTGGCCAAAGCTGATCATGCAGTTGTTCTGCTTATTGATGACTGGATTGACCATGAAGGTCTTTTCATCAGAAAAAGTGAGAATTCAGTTGCCATGACACTTCTAATCATTGAGAAGGTGACGACAGCTCTCTCAACCTCAAGCTCTTGCTGACCTCCTCCTTGATGGCCCTGGACACTGGAAGCCACTGAGATGTTGTTCTTCCTGAGTATAGTCATTTTGAGCTTTGGATCACTTTTGAAAGCTTTTCTCACAGCCAGATTGAGGTTGATCTTTGAGTCCTTATCCCATTGTTAAACCCCTCTGTGACCCTGTGGACAGTCATCCAGCTGATGTTGAGCCACTTAGCTATGTTGAACATGTTGTGGCCTCTACACAGGGGAGCAGAGATCTCAATTCTTTTTGCTTCCATCTTGGTACAACTGCGCATAATGGAAAAGACATTTTAACAACATGTGCTGGAAAAGTAGAACTTATTGTTTGACAGCACTTTTTCTATCACACGAGATAACCACTCAAAAGATCAAAACCAAATGTAACAGGGCTTTTGCAAAACCTGGTTGACCTACATATGTGTTGGTGTGTGTTTGTGTTGCTTGCGAAGACATGTTGGGGCAAGCGAAATCGAAATCGGAATCAAATTGAACCAGCCCGGATCCCTGGTCTGGTAGTACGTAAAAAGCACTATCCGACTCGTGGCCGATGCCAGCGCCGCCTCGACTGGCTTCCATGCTGGTGGCACGTAAAATACACCAATCCGACTGTGGCCGTTGCCAGCCTCGCCTGGCACCTGTGCAGGTGGCACGTAAAAAGCACCCACTACACTCATGGAGTGGTTGGCGTTAGGAAGGGCATCCAGCTGTAGAAACATTGCCAGATAAGACCGGAGCCTTCTGGCTTCCCAGATCCCTGGTCGAACCGTCCAACCCATGCTAGCATGGAGAACGGACGTTAAACGATGATGATGATGATGATTGGAAGAGGTAGAAACCTGTAGAAGTGGTCGACCCAAGAAGATATGGGATAAGGTGGCGAAGCATGATCTTTGACTGTTGGTCCTCACAGAGATGATGAAAAGTGACTGAGAGCTCTGGTGATATGCTGTGTGTGAGAAGACTCGTCAGGTCAAGTGAAAGTGTAGTTGTGACTGTGCCAGTGTCATGCAAATGGCACCCATGAGTCGGGGTCATTGCCAGTACCATGTAAATGGCACCCATGAGTCGGGGTCATTGCCAGTACCATGCAAATGGCACCCATGAGTCGGGGTCATTGCCAGTACCATGCAAATGGCACCCATACATCGTGGTCGTTGCTGGTTCCATGTAAATGGCACCCATGAGTCGGGGTCATTGCCAGTACCATGCAAATGGCACCCATACATCGTGGTCGTTGCTGGTTCCATGTAAATGGCACCCATCCATGAATCATAGTCATTGTCATTACTGGTGTCATACAAATGGCACCCATGCCGGTAGCATGTAAAAGCGCCCATTACACTCCTGAAGTAGCTGTAGAAACCAAGCCAAATGAGACTGGAACCTGGTGCAGCTCTCTAATTCATCAGCTCCAGTCAAACCTTCTAATCCAATCCGGTTTGGAGAGCGGACGTTAAATGACCACCACCATCACCATCATTATTATCTAACATCCATTTTCTATGCTGCCATGTGCTGGACAGCATAACAGAAACTGGCAAGGCCAGGGGCTGCACCAGGTTCCATTTATCTGTTTTGGCTCAGTTTCTACAGCTGGATGCCCTTCCTAACAACAACCATTCTACAGAGTGTACTGGGTGCTTTTCACATGGTACCTTGATTTTAGGATCTCAATTCTGTTGCGGTGGGTGGGTTGAGTGCAACAATGCAACATGTCCCTGGCTCCTCTGTCATCTCCTTCATAAGGTTTCCAGATCAGTCTTCAATACTTTGTCCCATGTCTTCCTGGGTTTCCTTCTTCCACAACTTCCCTCCACTTCAAATGATTGCCACTTCTCTATGCAACTGTCTTCATCCATCCACATGACCAAACCAGCACAGTCTCCTCTCTTGCACACAGCATCTAATCCCTCTTATGCCCAGCTTTCCCCTCAATACACCAATGCTCAGTTGCACATTCACACTGACATTGCACATCCAGTGGAGCATACCAACTTCATTCCAGCCTTTGCATGTCCTCCACATTCAGGGCCCATTTCTCACTACCATGCAGCATCACAGCTCATACATGTACATCATACAATCTTCCCATCCTATTCTTATCATATCTTATGCATCTTACAGCAGGAACAGCTTGTCGTGCTGGTACCACATTAAAAGCATCCAACACAATAAAGTGTAAAGTGTTTGGCATTAGGAAGGGCATCCAGCTGTAGAAACCAAGCCAAAACAGCCTGGAACCTGGTGCAGCTTCCCAGTTCTCAGTCAAACCATCCAACCCATGCCAGCATGGAAAACGGATGTTAAAGGATAATGATGATGATCATCATCATCACACACATCCTTACACAGATATACACGCATATCATCGAGCAAATCCACCCCACCCCCATCTACACTCCACTCTCTTGTCACCCCCTATATTGTATTTTAACCCCTGAAAACATGCACAAAACAATCTGTGAAACCCTTTCCACCCAAAACTGTTAAACAACCTCTCCCCCCACCCCCACCCCAAGTTTGCTTTCTCTTCATCAAAGGAATCAATATCACAAATCAATAAAGATTTGTTTGAAAAAGCTACAGGTTTCAGTCACTTTCACTCCAGAATTAATCTGGAGGCTTTCTGACCCGTCGCTTCAGCATAAAACTCCCCTTAAGTGCAATCCAATAAATGGGTAAACACTAGCCCTTGCCCAGATATTTGTTTGGTTAACTGTTTAGATTGCAGCATATACCAACCTTATGGACTGATAATTAGATGGGGTCTGATTAGAATAATTAAAAGTGCATGTGGTTTTTAATGTTGTTGTTGTGTGACTGTCTCTCATAAAGAAGTTTTATGTCGATCAGCTGAGTGACCTAATTAAGGGAGCACTGTAGGTAAGGTTTAAAATAATAAACCAATGGCTGGTGTTGAGCCGAAACAAGGTTTGCAAAGCAGCTGGCAACAGGAAACAAAATAATTGGGGAAATGCTTGTGTGCAGCTGTTGAGTAAGTAAATAAGGTGGACGAGTCGACTGCACAGCAACTTTCTGCTTGTTTATGGGGGGGGGGGCGTAAAAATGCATTGAAAGATCAAAATAGGAATCAATTTACTATAAAACTAACTAATGAATAATTTATGATATTGGTAATATTTTAATCACATTGAAGTTAAGCTGTTGTTAATTCTAAAACAGGGCAATTAGAGGACAGTAAAGCATAAGTTAACATACAAAGGTACCTAAAAAATAAAGACAGCTGATGCTATGAGACCCCCTATGCAGTAACACAGCCCATACTGTAGCTTCAAACAGTCAAACATTATCTGCAGAGACAGTATTGCTTTGTTTATTGAGCTTAAATGTGTTTTAAACATATTCCACAATTTCTACACCATGACTATTGATCACTCACTTGTAAAGTTGTTGTTTTTTTACATAACTTGAATATTAAGGTATAAAAAAGAACCTGCTGACCTCATAATGGTTAATGAATTTTCATTCTCTCTAAAACATGTTGCGTTAAAGTGAATTACATTTTTTATGTGGTACCATCACTGGTGTTTTTCTTTTTGTTTTGGAGCCATGTAAAAAGTAGTAATGCTGTGGCCCCATAAAAAGCCCCAGTGCTGGTGCCATGTAAAAAGCAGTGGTGCTGGTGCCATGTGAAAAGCATCGGGTACAGGTGAACCAGATGGCTGCACCAGGCTCCAATCTTGATCTGGCAGAGTTTCTACAGCTGGATGCCCTTCCTAACGCCAACCACTCAGAGAGTGTAGTGGGTGCTTTTATGGGCCACCGGCGTATTTATTTGGCTCTGAAATAGAGGAGTATTTTTGCTTGTATTTTTGGTATTAATTACACATCAGCAAACTGCCAGAGTCGGTAGAGCACTGGGAGACAGGCTTTTTCAGGATTTGTTTTGGTTCTTGACAGTCTAAGTGCAAATTCCACCAAGGTAAACTTTGCTATATATCCTTCTGGAGTCAATAAATTAAAGGACCAACCAAGTATTGGATTCAGTGGTGTCCATTAATTCCTAACCCTCAAAACTCTACGTCAATTACAAACAATTATTTGTATTTAGGCACAGGTATGGCTGTGTGGTAAGGAGTTTGCTTTCAGCCACATGGTTCTGGGTTCAGTCCTACTGCATGGCATCTTGGGTAAGTGTCTTCTACTATAAGCTTGGGTTAACCAAAGCATTGTGAATAGATTTGGTAGACAGAAACTGAAAGAATCCTTTTGCATACATAGACAGACAAACAGATTTATATATATCTTCATGTCTGTGTTTGTCCCCACCACCACTTGATTACTGGTGTTGGTTTGTTTACATTCCCGTGACTTAGTGGCTCAGTGAAAGAGACTGATATAATAAGTACTAGGCTTTAACAAAAAAAAAAAATTAATAAGTACGGGAGTCAGTTTGACCGAAATTCTTCAAGGCTGTGCCCCAGCATGGCCACAGTTTCATGACTGAAATAAGTAAAAGTTGAAAGATATTGATTTCATGCAGGAGGTGGGGGGAGCGGTGGTTTAAGCTGCCACATTCATGTCTGATGGTGTGGTGTTAATGCCTGCTTTTGTGATTGGAACACACACACACATTACAAAGACTCTCCCTGGTGAAGGATGTATCTTCCAGGATAGACTCTAGTCATTAGTGATTTTAGACTGCAGGCGAGAAGGATGCCAAGAAGAAGACTAATCTGGGAAAGAAGGATTTGGAATCTTAAAGACCCTTCGTGTGCTCAGAGATTTGGGGTCATCCTAATAGAGAAATTTGATGAGAGGGAGGAGGTGCTACAAACTTGTGACATAGAGGGTAACTGGGAATTCCTGTGAGACAGCTTGCTGAGTGCCACATAACAAGTCTGTGGGTGGTGCGAAGTCCCAACCTGACCTAGGGTAACGTGGTGGTGGAATGATGTGGTAGACAGGGCCATTAGAGCAAAGAACTGGGCCTGGAGGGAGTAGAAAAGTTGGAGTAGCAGGGAACTGTAGCAGATAGCCAGAAGGGAAACTAGGAGACATGTATATCTAGCCAATGAAGAAGCAGAAAAGAAGAAGTTTGCCTCGACATTGTGTGAGAGAAAATTGTGATGTCATAAGAGAGAAATGTGTCCACATGGATGATGGTGCACTTGCATTTAATGATTCTGCAAAGAAAGAGACTTGGAGATGCCATTATGAAAGACTGCTGAATGTGGAGAATGAATGGGAGGAGGAGAATCTGCCAAAGGCTGACCCAATTGAGGGACCAGCTATCCAAATCAACAGTACCCAGGGAGATAAAGCAATTAGGGATATGAAGACAGGGAAAGCCCCCAGCCCATCAGGAAACACTGCTGGGATGTTTAAAATATGTGGCTGTATGGGTTATGGTTTGGTCACCTGTATTGTAATTGTAGGTGGTTCACAAAGGAGCCATACCACTAAACTCAAACACTTTTACTGGCAAATCACCTGTGAAACTAATGTTTTCTTGTAAAATAAAGTAAACTTTTAACAAACTGCTACCAGTAAAAAAAGCAAATAGGAAAAACACTAAAAATATGACAAAGAATTTTAATATTGGTGACAAGGTGTTTTTCAAGAAATATAAATATGGAAGACAGAGTAGTAACAAAAAGAATAGGCAAAATTACATATGTGATAAGAAGCAAAAAAAGGGAACACAAAAGACATTTAAACCAACTAAAAAATAGATATACGGAAAAAAGGAAAGCGACACTCATGGAAGCGTTCTATGACACCTTTGATGTTCCAACACACCAATTGAACCTGGGTGTAGCAGCAAAAGAAAGAGGAAACAAACAAAACAGTTGGAAATAGTGCCTAAACGGAAGAAATATTAAACTTCCCTAGGAGGAAAAATCTCAAAAAGGGAGATGTGATGAAAGAAAAATATATAAATAAAAATAAAATATTTACTTCCAATGGAAGTCAATCTCAAAGGAGGACATTATAAAGAGTAGCTTATAGGTTGAGATGACAGGTCAGTGGGAGTCGTTCAGAAAGTGTTTGGAGTCTCACAAAGTATATTGTGTGAATACATTGATTTTAACTTTGCTGTGTTAAATTATATATTCAACGTTTGTCTAGAATATAAAAGACAGCAACTGAATTCTGTGCTTGTTAACAAACCAGATTTCTTTGTCATCACAAATGATGGGGAAAAAAAAAAGAATGGAATACTTAAAGTAGCCATACAATTTAACTTTGAAAGAATTCCAAATCTGTTCATTCCTTGATTTTTTATTAAATCCTATCATCAAAACAAACACGTAGTCATAGAGTGGCTCAAAAGTAGAGAACCAAATAAACCAAGGCATTGAGTCCCAAAATGATTGCTTATCTAGAGATACTGGACATCAAAGGAAATCCAACTTTGACAAACTTGTCTTTAATGGGAATCTATCAGTTAATGAGTCATGTTCTTCTATATATGACAGTAAGGAGTGATTTGGGAGAGATTTAACTGTTACTTCTAGCAGCAGGTGAAGTGATCACATAGAACCTTTTGGCCGGTAGTGATAATGTTAGTAGTGGTGGTGGTGGTGGTGGTGGTGTAAGGGAGGAGCAGGAACAGGAAGACGTGGAGGGGAATGAGGGAAAGAAAGAGAGTAGGAGTTCAAGAAGTTTATAGAAAAGCAGCAGAAGAAGGTGAAAGAAGAATGGGAGGCAGAAGAGGAAAAACAGAGAAAACAAAATTACTGCAAGAAAAAGTTGCTTCTTTTTTATTTGGATTTTGATAAGTTTTTTTTAAACGTTAAACGTCAAGAACAAAAAGAACAAGGGCAGATATGATCCGAGCGAGTAACACCAGGTGGATGAAACAGCAGTGAACAATAAGAATGTGCAACGAGGGACAAACAGAACAAACAATCAGCCAGACACAGCAGCAGCAGCAGCAGCAGCAGCAGTAGCAGTCATGACACATATTACTGGGCCAAATTAGTAAGAATGCAACTGTTAGGCTGCACCATGTCCTTAGTGCAGTGACTATCCACTGCCTGGCACATGCACCTCACTAACTCAACAACTTTTACAGTTCAGATAGATTATGTCAAAGTATTTTCCCTTTAACAGTTCTAATCTGATTCAGGTCAAGTTAAATAATAATAATAATAATAATAATAATAATAATAATATAATAACAAGTATGGACTTGACAGAGCAAAAAATTGGTACGACCACAAACCTGAAGGCATCGTTCCTATGGGATTTTATGATTCAGTGCGGCCATGAGATAGAGAATAGGAAGCCAGACACAGTCTTAATTGAGAAAGAAAGCAAACAATGCTGGATCATAGACATAGCATGCCCAGCTGACAACAAGGTAAGCGATAAGGAAGAAAGAAAAGTCGAGAAATATGGCAGGTTGGCTTGGGAAGGTCAAGCAGTTGTGGTCGATGAAAAAGGTAGCAGTAGTACCAATAATTGTCGGAGCCCTGGGAACAGTGAGCAAAATCTCGAGAAGTACGTGGAACAAATAGGGGTTGCAATAAGGGTGGATCACTTGCAGAAAACAGCACTGCTTGGAACCGCTCGAATGCTCTGGAAGGTGGTCGAAAATAAGAGGTGTTATCTTAGTTCACTGGTGACGAACAGCTGACACTGTAGTACATCTCTGGCGTTAGAAGCTGTGCAAAGGCAATAATAATAATAATAATAATAATAATAATAACTCGGCAAGAAACGGAAGAAAATTTGAAGAAAGAAGGAAAAAGAAAAACTAATAATAATGATTTCTTTTATTTGCCACCAGAGTGAAGGACGAGGGGTACGACATAAAGTGTGGGGGTTTACATATAATGGAATGATTAAAAAAAAAAGAAAAAGAATGAATTTAGGAAGGAGTATACACAGTATATATTAAAAGAAGTGAAGAATACATAGTCTACAGCAATATCATCATCATCATCATCATCGTTTAACGTCTGTTTTCTGTGCTAGCATGGGTTGGATGGTTTGACCAGGGTCTGGGAAGCCAGGAGGCTGCACTAGGGTCCAGTCTGATCTGGCAGTGTTTCTACAGTTGGATGCCCTTCCTGACGCCACCCACTCCGTGAGTGTAGTGGGTGCTTTTTATGTGCCAGGCAAGGCTGGCAACGGCCACGATCAGTTGGTGCTTTTTACGTGCCATCAGCACAGAAGCCAGTCAAGGCGGCGCTGGCATCGGCCACGTTTGGATGATGCTTTTTACGTGCCACCGGCACAGGTGTTACGACTACAATTTCCATTTGATATTTATTTTGATGTTGATGTACTTGACTCAATAGGTCTCCTCAAGCACAGCAGGTCACCCTACGATCCAAGGTAAGCACAGCAGGTTGTTCTGCAATCCAAGGTACTTTGGATGGGCTGTAAAAAAAAATTGTGATGGGGGGTCCTCCTGATAAGGGATGATTGAGAAACCCCATCATCCCAGATCACCTTCAGTATTATGAACAAATACCTTTTCCAACTCCTTTCCTCTGACTCACAGGGTACCGTCCCCTCTTGCCCTTTTTGCAATTTTCAATGGCAGACCATCTAAACCTAGCGATTTGTGACTTGTGCAATCGCTCATCGCCTCTTGTATTTCAGTGGCTATTATCGGCTTTTCACAGAAGCTTGCATTAAATTCACTCAAGCACAGCAACTCCTTCTCCACCCTCACTTCCCTTTTCAAGTGCAACTTGAAAAGTCGATGAGGGCTTCACCAAAGTGGAATGTCTCTGTCCTCATTCCTTTCAGCCTCGTCCACTAGACAACCTGCTTTGCCACAGCAGCCAGGCAAAGAAAAACTGCCTTGCCTCTCCAATTAAAGGAGGGCTGCAGGGCAATCATCACCATGAACTCAGACAACAGAAGGATCTGTCCGACATGCAACAGCAGCCGTTCAATATAACTCCACAAGTCAGCAATTACAGGACACTGAACAAATGCATGCAGAATGGTGTTGTCACTCTGCATGTACCTTGGACAAGCTTGTCTGAGAATACATCCATGCCTGTAGAGTTTATCTCGAACCAGTAGCGCCCCCACCCTCCAGTAGCACTACCAAGCCAAAGACACCTGGAAATTATCCATAATAATCCCTGACCGAAAAGTCCTCTGGAACAGACGAGTCAGTTCATCTATGTCACACTTTCCAACTACTAATCCTCTATAAATAGCTTAAGTGGAAAATCTACCGATCCTATTGCCTGACGACATTCTAAGTGCCAGGCACCCAGTCTTGGTCTATTCTTCAACCAGGACTGCAGCTCCGTTGAAGAGACAAGTTGCGGAAATACATACCTCACATGTTCACCTTCTAGAAATTGTTGCAGGTGGCTTGACTTGAGTGCATGTCTAAGCATCAAAAGCCACTGTATGTGTAAGCTGCCAGCAGATTAACTGTCTGACTGTGGCCAAAATCTTAAATTCAGTTTAGCAGAGTTATGGGCCCAAAATTCCCTAGTGTGTCCCCACTGTCGGTGTTCTTCTTCAGCAGTGTCACCACACCCCAACAAACAGCACTGGGAATTCTTCCATTCTCTTGCCAGTTGAAGTAAACATCTGCCAAGAGGTCACCAAACAAATTTGGCATAAATATATAGAATTCATAGGACAGACCATCTAAACCCAGCAATTTGTGACTTGTGTAAATAGCTCATCACCTCTCGTATTTCAGTGGTTGTTATCGGCTTTTCACAGAGCCTCACATTGGCTGCTGAGAGTCATAGCAGGCCGTCTAGGTATGAACTAAAGTCTGCTACCATTGTTGACCCATTGCCCCCTCCAAACAGTTGCGTGAAGTGCTGCTGAAAAGCCACTCATCTGGTCAGAACCATGTAGCACACGCCTGTCCCGACCCATCGAAGACCTAATTATGGTTTTGTTGCCACGTCGCATCTCTACCATTCGAACCCATTGGACAGCTTTAGTTCTTTCGTGTTTTAGTGCATGGGCCTTAGCACTGACAATGCAACCTTTGTGTTTTGCCTCAAAGAAATGGTCAAGAGTCATTCTTGCTGCTAACATGTCAGTCGCAATGCCTTTACTAATTGTCTCTTCTAGTTTGCTAACTAGTTCTCCCTCTAATCTGTTTCTTTCTGTTGCTAACTCTTTGTTAATCTCTATTGATTCTGCTCTAATTGCCCTCTTCAGGGCTATCCACCAGTAGTTGCTAACAATTGCCCCCGTCAACTGCCATTTAACTAGTTCGCTAAGCCGGTCCCTGTAGCCTTTGCATGCAGGAAAGGACGCATTCAGCATCCAGTAACTGGGTCCCTGTCTATGTATCCTATCTAAATTGACTGAGCAGATCACAAATTTGTGGTCTGTGTAGCTGACCAATTTGAATTGTGGACACCTATACTATTCTTATCCGCTGACCTAACAAATACTCTATCTAGATACAATCTGGATGACCCCATTGTGATTGCTCCACGTTCACACTGGCACATCAGGGAAATCCAATTAATACCTGTCAGAAAGCTGGAAGTTTCTGTGCTAAACCCACACAATCCTTCTGAGTGTCAAAAATACTATTCTGATCCCCGACTAGTACTAAAATGTGAGACATTCCCAGGAATATTTCTAGACGCCTGAAGAAATCTGGCCTCCCAGTCCTTGTCAGAGCATACATAGCCACCAATCTAAAGGTACCACCATTCACATATAGGACCACCAGCCTACCATTTGGGTCCAAGAAGACTGCCCTTACTTTGAGACCTAAGGATTTTCAGAATAACACTTCTACACCGCCACCCGCTCCCGACAGACCACAAAATGAGAATACTTCAAAGTCTTTGAAAATGGTTGCACGAGCATGTTTCCCGGCAGTTCTCATTTCACTAACTGCTGTCACATCTAAATTTAGGACCTGAGATTGTTGAGCCGGTAACCCTTCTTCCAAGCCAAACTCAAGCCCTGAACATTTACACAGCCAACTTTAAGAGTAGCTATTTAACTTAGTGGAAAGAAAATGGAATTACATACCTTGGTCTTCAGGGATGACTGTTGACAGTCTTCTGTTTGGTCGGGGGGGGGGAAGGGTTTTCGAGGAAGTCTTTTTTGGGGTACTTCCAAAACTTTCCAATGTCCTGTAGGAATTTCTGTTTTAAATCAAGATACATGTCCATATCTGTTCGGATTAACATCCTGTCCGGTGGAGTTTTCGGGAGGAGTTCTGCAAAACCTTCTCCACTTGTTGTAATGCTTTTGTTATTAATAACTTCCTCAATCAATTCAATGTTGTTCTTCTGAACAACAGTGAAGTTGAGGAAAGAAGTACCCGAGAATGTGACCGTTGGTCATTTTGTTTCTCGGGTGTTTGTTTGTGTTTTCATGTGGTTTTTTTTTTTTGGTGATTGTGAAGGTTTTTGTAAAAATTGGTTGTCTTGTGATGAAGATGCTGATGTTGGTGTTGATTTGTTTTTAAATTGGAGTTGGGTCAGATTTTGTTTTTTACCATCATATCTTAGGACCTTCAATTTGGTCTCTGTTTCATAATCAGTTCTTCTCTTATCTCCGACAAAGGCCTTTTTGTGTGAAGTCAATGAGGACTTTGCTTTTGCGAGGCCTGAGTCAGAAGAAGGAGGCAGATGCGAGGTAATAGATTTGTCCTCACCTTGAGGAGTTGGTAATAATGGTAGAGAGCTTTAAGCTTTCTCTACTGCGGGGCAAAAGGTTTTGAGGTGGTTCAAATTCCTACACACAAAACACTTTGGGTTTTTTCCCTTCTATAGAAACTGGCATCTGTTTTCATTTCCTGAAAAGAGATAAAATCGGGAATGGGACTTATTTTCTCTGGAGAAACTAGCATCTGGAATTCCATAAAAATTCCATTCCTGTTGAGTTGTGGGGTGGACTTCACCCCCACAATCTCCCCCTACTCCTCCAGAATGGCTAAAATCCTTGCCAGATCATGGTGACCCAGCATGTTCTTGACACTCTCCTACCCTGATGTAATCTCCAGGGATACAGGCATCCAGCAACAGGACCTCCGTAATGCCATGATGGACCGTGAAGTCTGGCGTAGCATGGTAAATTCCATTGTCTCAACCATGGTCGAACAATGATGATGATGATGATGTTCTTGACTCGAACTCAAGTCAACTTTTTACCAATGTAATGGGGAATCATTACAAAATCCTGGGACATGCAAGTTATAGTAGCCATTCTTCTGGCTTCTTGCTCACTGCTGCATATAGCAGCTACAAGCCATATTGTTTACCTTTCTACATGTGTAGCACTGAGGGCCAGACATCTTTGAGACATTTTTCAATCACTGCCAGAGTAGGAGGAAATTTGAGTTTCATCTCCTTATGAGAAACACATTTATAAACCAACGATGATGATGATGTTTGTCTTTTGGAGGTTTTTCCCTCCTCATTAACGCACGTAAAACCTGGTTTCATTAAGTCACTCTCGTTTTTCAGTGACTTATTTTTTAAGTCATCCATTGAAAAAATAGTCCAAATTCTAATGGCTTTAGAAAAGAAGGCTTTGTTGAGGTTCTTTGAGTTATTATTGCTGCAGATGCTGTTGTTTTTGGTGGTGGTGGTCATGGTGGTGTTTTCAATCTTATTGTTCATATTAATTTTTCTGTTTTCGACCTTCATCTTGTTGATACTGTTGCTGTTATTGTTGTAGTTTCTGCTGTTTGTGGTGGTGGTGGTGGAGTGGCGGCAAGCTGGCAGAAACGTTAGCACGCTGGGCAAAATGCTTAGCGGTATTTCGTCTGTCGTTACGTTGTGAGTTCAAATTCTGCCGAGGTCGACTTTGCCTTTCATTCTTTCGGGGTCGATAAATTAAGTACCAGTTACGCACTGGTGTCGATGTAATCGACTTAATACCTATGTCTGTCCTTGTTTGTCCCCTCTATGTTTAGCCCCTTGTGGGTAATAAAAAAAAAAGGTGCTGCTGCTGTCGTAGTCATCATCATTATCATTGTTGCTGCTGGTACTTTTGCACTTGTTACTGTTGTCATAGCAACAAGAGGAAATTATATTTCTCTTTGGAAAGAGATGGATTTCATCTTCGTCTGCATTTGTTTTTTGGAGTCTCAACAGAAAGCTGCTCTAAGTTGGAGTCAGCAGAATTATTTTTTCATAATCTGACATTTTTTTAAGTTGGGAAAATGAATAAAATCCTGTCTTCGCAAAAAAAAAAAATGCAAAACAATTATTACATCCCCAAGAAGTGGATGCAATTCCACAAAATGTTACCAGACAATGTGAGCAAAATATTTGTTCAATAAAATTTTGAATGAATGGGCTGCAACCAGTTATGGAGTTCCAACTTGTATGACTTCACAGGGTGACGGCAATAATGATAATGATAATAATAATAATAATAATAAATGCCCTGATGCAGTACAAGGCAGTGGCTTCTGATCTTAGCTGATTCAAAGTGTTATCATGTACATTGTTTTGTCTTAGTATAAAAGATGGGCTACAGCAAATATTCTGCTCAATACCACAGATTTGCTTGTCAGTTGTTTGACCTTAACCATTTGAGCATGTCCCTTAGTGGCTGATGATTTGTGCATCTCTGATCACGAGCAGAAGTAGTGGGGAAGCATCATAGCCATGTGTTGAGAGGGATTGTTTGGGGTTTGAATAATTCACCTCTGGAAATATGGGTGCTCCATTAACATCCTTAAACAACCCTTATTCAGGGACCTTTTGAGCAGGATGGGTTACTTGACTAGAATAAAATTCTAACTGGGCCCCACCTGCAAGGTCATGTGCTGTTTATCTTCCTAAAGCCAACCACTCCAAGAGTGTAATGGGTGCTTTTATGTGCCACCGGCACGAGGGCCAGTCAGGCGGTACTGGCAGCGGCCACGCTCAAATGGTGCTTTTTATGTGCCACCTGCACAGGAGTCAGTCCAGGGGCACTGGCAACAACCTTGCTTGAGTGTTTTTTTCACGTGCCACCAGCACAAGTGCCAATAAGGCGACACAGGTAACGATCACGCTTGGATGGTGCTTTTTACGTGCCATCGGCATGGAGGCCAGCTTGTTGCTCTGAATGATCACGCTCATATGGTACTCTTAGCGCTCCACTAGCACGGATGCCAGTCATCGAATTTGATTTCTATTTCGATTTCACTTGCCTCAACAGGTCTTCACAAGCAGAGTTTAATGTCCAATGAAGGAAAAGTACGCATAAGTGGACTGGTTACACCCCTGGCAGTCTCACTTCAGCTTGCCGAGTCTTCTCAAGCACAGCATATTTCCAAAAGTTCCCGGTCACTAGTTATTGCTTCAGTGAGGCCCAATGTTCGAAGGTCATGCTTCACCACCTCATCCCAGGTCTTCCTGGGTCTACCTCTTCCACAGGTTCCCTTAACCGATAGGGTGTGGCACTTTTTCACACAGCTATCCACATCCATCCGGAGTACATGACCATACCAGCACAGTCGTCTCTCCTGCACACCACATCTGATGCTTCTTAGGTCCCACTTTTCTCTCAAGGTACTAACACTCTGTTGAGTATGCACACTGACATTACACATCCATCGGAGCATACTGGCTTCATTCCTTGCAAGCTTCTCCATAAATAAGGAAATATGGTATGAATCTTTAAACACTTTGTAGCTTGAGCCATTTAAAAAATTTATAAAGCTTACAGTGATAGGAAATCAGTGAAACCTCTTACACTCACAGATATTGTGAATCTGTTATTATATACACCTGCAAAATCCATCTGTTACTAGTAATATTCACCAGTAATACTCCAGTTGAAAGAATGACTGGTTTATTTCAGATATTTTTTCGAATTCTTGGAATATTTTGATATTCTGATAATTTGTTGCAATAATGTAAAGAGATTGCTAATCGTTGGCAATGATCCTGCTCCTTGTAATGGAAGATGGCAGAAGCACAATGACACCGTTTGCCTTCTGACACATCTTCAGATCTTCATTTTATGAGCAGAGAATAATTGCAGCCTGAAAGTTGTTTAGGAATTCTTTAGAAGGAATAGCTGCATTGGATAAAGAAAATGCTGAAGCTATGAGGGGTAAAACAAGGATAATTCAGAATATATGATCTTACAATATTAAATCTGCATTTGCCAACTTTCCAAGAAGAATAAGACTTTGGAAAAAGTTTGGAAGAACTTGTCTGATTTGAATCTGGTTTGGATTTTAATCCTTAAATAGCAGACATCATCAATAGATGTTATGCAAATTTTACATGGATACATCAACAAAGGAAAGTGAATATTTTATAACACTTTTCAATAATGAGATTGCAAATGTTATTCTGCAATCATTATAATCTTTGTACTTATTTAAAGTGAAAATAAGTATAAAAATTATTCTTAAGAAAAAGGGACTCTTTTGTGTTTTGCCCTTTTGGCACTTGCATTCGTCCCCATCGTTTAGCCATTCAGCATTTAAACCAGTAAAACCCAGCCCAAATATTCGACCAGTTTTATGTTCAAACCAGCCAGGTTTGGCCTCTCACACGCATCCTACAATGTCATTCTAAAAGTAAACTATGACATCATTAATATCTTGAAGCTACAAGGGAATGCATAATTAATTCAAAACAATGTAAGTAAATTAGCAATACTTTTGACAGAGTAATCTGAACGCTAAAAGGCCAAGGGTTAAAGGATCGAAGGTGAATTACTTTCAGCAGGTCTGTGGAAATGGTGGCAACCGCGTAATAACTGGGGTTGGGCTAGGAAACAATGAAAGTGATGCTAGTCATCAATTCTTCATTAAAGAGACATTTTGGATGTCAATAACCAAGACAGGAAGCAAACAAAACGGAGGGGGGGGCAATTGCTTCAACATGACCACACTCTGATATGAAGCACCAAATAGACATTACCCCCACTACTTAGGGACACCCTCTCACCTTTATATTGTTCCTTAGCTATAAACATTTTCATAAGTTCAATACCAGAGTGGCAAACAAGTAAAGCTAGGGGCCGTCTTAAATTTCCCCCAACTCCCACATACCCACACCCGGTCATACATCACAATTCTCTCCAAATAAATGGATATCAATGTCTATATGTATATATTTCAGAAGTGTCTCAAGCTGGGATTTCCCCTTCACCTCAACTGAGTAAGGAATACTCTCCTACCACTGCAGTCACAGCTAAATATTCACACACACACACACACACATATATACATTTTATATATGTTTACATATATACACTAATATCATTCTCATCCAAAATGGAGATGAATACCAACACTTCCATGTGGTACTCAAACAATTGTGAAGATCTTTTCACATGAAATCATTTGTTGCCTCGTTAACCTACATTTACACACACACACACACATATATATATATATATATATATACATTCATATATTACTTAATCTTATCATAATTAATCTTAGTCTTAAGACATTTTCCACCTTAAATACTTAGGTATGTGTGTGTGTGTGTGTGTGTGTGTGTGTGTGCAAGTTTGTGTGTGTGTGTGTGTGTGTGCATATGTGTGTCTTTTTTTCTGTGTTTGTCCCCCACCACTGCTTGACAATCAGTATTGAAGTATTTACATCCTGGTACTTAGCAGTTCGACAAAAGTGATCGATAGAATAAGCACCAGGTTTAAAAGAGAAAGTATAGGGGCTGATTTATTTGTCTAAAAATTCTTCAAGACAGTGCTCCAGTATGGCCACAGTCTAATGACTGAAACATATAAAAGATAAAAGCTCATACGTTGCCAGCGCAGCTGGATGCCCTTCCTAACACCAACTACCCTGAGAGTGTACTGGGTACTTTTTATGTGTCAGGCGGCCCTGGCATTGATCATGTTTGGATAGCTGTATAAAGAAGCGCCAAGCTCTAATTATGGAGGAAACCTGTAGATGGGGTTCACCCAGGAAGGCGTGGGACAAAGTGGTGAGAAAGGATCTTCAGACACTGGGCCTCTCTGAGGAAATGATAAGGGACTGGGGCTTGTGGTGATTTGCTGTACTTGAGAAGATGTGTCAAACGAAGTAAAATCGTTGTCATCCATGGATACAGGCTTTACCTTTACAGGTGCCGGTGCCATGTAAAATACATTCTTGTTGGTACCATGTAAACAAGCCCATGCTGGTGGCACGTAAAAAAAACAACCCCAGTGTACTCTGAAAAGTGGTTGGCATTAGGAAGGGCATCCAGCTGTAGAACCCATACCACAACAGACAGTTCCATTGAGAAGACATCACATCATTTTTTTCAAAATCTATATACATACATATATATACCCCTCCAATATACATGTGATGTCTTCTCAATAGAATTTGTTAAAGAGTCTGCATATGAGGAGAAAGCTTGTTGGATAGGAAGGGCTTATTTTGGCCAGTTTAGTCACTACCTATGGGGGTTGACTGAATGGTTAATACCATTATAGAAAGGAAGGATTGTATGTGGCAGAGAGAGAGAGAGAGAGAGAGTAGTCTGACTGGGGTGAGGAATAATGAGAATATCCCAAAGTTCATAAATGAGAGAAGAACTCCTGTGGCGGTGGCGGCGGTGGTGGTTTTCTAGATAAGAAAATGTTTGTGAAAAATATGTTGGGGAGTCTTGAGGATCAGTAGAATTATATTCACAGGATCAGCTCCTTAGATTCTCAACTGAGATGTAGGTTAAAGGTTTGCACACCTTCCTGTCATTTCTCTCTCCTAAAAACGTAATCTCGTCCTAAATTCTTCATAATTTTTGTTTTCCCATTCATTAAACTAAAATCCTCCCATCAACCTCCACCCCTAATTAACAACATTGTTTCTGATAAAATTATTTCATTGCTTAAGAATCATTAATAATGTTATCCTTGATTAAGTTCTTTCATAGATATTGATCCATCAGCTCCAATAATCCCAAGAATTCTTCTTGGTTCAGTGCTTCATTAATTATTACCTTTGCAACCTGTTCATTCCCTTAAAACTTCCATCTTCTAAACTATAATTCCATCAGTACAATTCTTCCCTCATAATCCTCGACCCAGTCAGGTAACTCTCTCTCTCTCTCTCTCCTTCTCTCTCTCTCCTTCTCTCTCCCTCTCTTCCTCCACTTCCACTCTCTCTCTCTCTGCCTTACACACTCCTTTCTCTTCCACATAAATTGAGCTGCCACCTGACTGGCCCTTTGCCCTTCCTATCAAAACCCTTTCCTATCAGATATAAACATCGAAATTTCTCTTTATTTAACAAATCTTTGACAAACTCTATAGAGTTTATTCTTGGTACCACATAAAAAGCACCCAGTACACTCTGTGAAATAATTGCTGTTAGGAAGGGTGTCCAGCCATAGAAACCATGCCAAAACAGACAACTGGAGTCTGGTGCAGCTCTCCAGCCTTGCCAGCTCCTGTTGAACTGTTCAACCCATGCCAGCATGGAAAACAGATCTTAAATGATAAAGATCGTACTCTCTTCTAAAACTACAAATACAAAATATTTTCATTATATTTGTGCTTAAAACATTTCATATAAATGGCAGACATATAAATTTGTAAAATGGTGAGAGGTTTGTTATTTTTGTCAGCCCTGATACACCACCACCACCGCCGCCGCCACCGCCGCCGCCGCCACCGCCACCGCCACCGTCTGCAGCTGATATTATGGTCCCTTTGCCCCTGGTTTTAAGATTCTTTGTTGACAATGATAAGACAGCTTTGATTAATGTGTGTCAGTGGAGTGTTTATTTATCTCCATCCCCTAATCAGACCAGATATAACAGAGGTCAACAAACTCACTGGGCCGAACAGCTGTAAATAATGATAATGGAGATGGTTAACGAGGGAACCTCTATGGGGTTGAATAACATGCTAGAAATAGCAGCAAACTCTTTCTAAAAGTTGAGATTATATATTGAACTGTGTTTAGTGTATATATATATCAAACTGATATTTAAAAAAAAATGTGGTCAGAATTGAGCTGAAGATAAACAACAACAACAGTTAATGTGAGCAATATGCAAAATGTAGATTGGTAGACAAGGCCTAGAAGAAACCAAATAGAATGAACAATAGCTAGAATGACTTTGATCATAAGTCTATTGAATGAGATGTGACCCAGTGCTAAGAACAACAACAGCAACAGCAACAACATTGTTGAGACACTATCAAGAAAGCCTTTCCACA
Organism: Octopus sinensis; assembly: GCF_006345805.1. Lineage (NCBI taxonomy): Eukaryota > Metazoa > Mollusca > Cephalopoda > Octopoda > Octopodidae > Octopus > Octopus sinensis. Next base: position 205,564,349 of record NC_042998.1, on the reverse strand, counting down.
GTCAGGTGACATGCTAGAAATAACAGCTGTGTTTCCCTCAAATCAAACTCTGCAATGTCAAATAAAAGGAAGGTGACATTTCTCTGATTATACCATGTCTAATAAGATGGATCATTATGGTTGCAACAACTTTGATCAAATAGGTTGACCTAGGGTTAAACAACATGACCATAACTGGAATATTTTTTATCATAGACCTGCTCAAACAGGTTGTGCAGGAGTTAAATACAAACAACAACAACAACAATATACTTGAGTAAGATGCACGTAACCAAGGCAACACGTTTATGCACCAGTGAGACTCCTCTTCTTGATTATATCAGCTCCAATATACAGGGTGTTTCAAAAGTCTACGTCACATTCTAAGAACCCTTATATCAGGATAGCATCATTGAACTGGTACCATTTAAAAGCTAAAAGTGTCAAGTTTTCTTCTGCAAATTTAATTTTAATTTGATTAATCAAATCCTATGTTTGTACCTGGACCCGTGCAAAATTCATGGTGAATAGGTTTATAAGTGTCCTTCAACTGTTGAACCAATCGCAGCTTGAATGGTGTAAACTGCAGCCGTCTCTTTCATGATAGAATGATTGAACTGGTACCATTTAAGAGCTAAAAGTGTCACGTTTTCTTCTGTTAATATAATTTTAATTAAATTGAACTAAATTAAATTTTGTTTCTTTTCAGGTCCAGTGATGTCATTCACAAAACAAGAGAAGTCATTTTGCGTCCTAGAATATCCTAAAACTGAATCATGGACACATGTTCAATGCAAATTTCATGCAATGTTTACCAAGCAGGTACCAGACAGATGTTCTATTTTGAATTGTCTTGCAAAATTTAAGGAGGAGGGGTTTTTGTGCCTGGAAAAGAGAACAGGATGCCCTTCAACTTCAGATGATATGGTTGAACAAGTTTGGCAAGCCTTCCGGTGCAGCCCCCAGAAATCAGTCAGAATAGCCAGTCAAGAACTCTGGCTCCCATCAACAACTGTTTGGCGCATCTGAAGGAGACGGCTGCAGTTTACACCATACAAGCTGCAATTGGTTCAACAATTGAAGGACTCTGATAGACCTATTCACCATGAATTTTGCACAGGGGGTCCTATTCTCTTTGCCAGGCACAAACACCCCACCTCCTTAAATTTTGCAAGACAATTCAAAATGGAACATCTGTCTGGAGCCTGAAATTTGCATTGAACATGTGTCCATGATTCAGTTTTAGCAGATTCTAGGACGCAAAATGACTTCTCTTGTTTTGTGAATGACATTACAAGATCTGAAAAGAGAGAAATAAGAAAAATTAAATCAAATTTAATTATCATCATCATCATCATCATCGTTTAACGTCCGTTTTCCATGCTAGCATGGATTGGACGGTTCGACCGGGGTCTGGGAAACTAGGAGGCTGCACCAGGCTCCAGTCTGATCTGGTAGTGTTTCTACAGCTGGATGCCCTTCCTAATGCCAACCACTCTGTGAGTGTAGTGGGTGCTTTTTACGTGCCACCAGCATGGAAGCCAGTCAAGGCAGTGCTGGCATTGACCACGTTCGTATGGTGCTTTTTACGTGCCACCGGTACAGGGATCACAACTACAATTTCCATTGATTTTTGATGTTGATGTACTTGACTCAATAGGTGTTTCTTTACTTGCCACCTGCACAGGAGTCAGTCCAGCGGCACTGGCAATGGCCGGGTGCCAGTTATAGGATTTGATTAATTGAATTCAAATTAAATTTGCAGAAGAAAACTTGACAATTTTAACTTTTAAACGGTACCAGTTCAATAATGCTATCATTTGTAGTTCATGATATAAGTGTTCTTAGAATGTGACATAAACTTTTGAGACAACCTGTATAACTGGTACTTATTGATCTTGAAAGGATGAAGGAAATGGTCAGACTGACCGGACTTGAAGCCAGGCAACAGATTAGAGCACATTCTTTAGTTTGGTGCTCTACCGCTTCTACACTCCATCACCTTTCTCAGTATTAGTAGAGTTGGGTTTGCCTTTCAAATTCTAGTCACATTCTGAGGTCAATTTAATCAATTGATCCCTTCCCATAAATTGAAGGTTACTAATACAAACCAAAATTAGACCATTTTTTAGCTCAATGTCATTCCAACTGTGAACATCTCCCCTATTTTTTTTAATAAACAAGACTAAATTATCTAAGAAGCCCCTTGCTTTTTAAAGCAGTAATCTGTGACTTGAGGGGAAATTTGGCTGTTATTTCTAGCTGGTCATGTAACTGAAGAGGCTCCCTTGTTGGTTTCAATATGTCAGACTGAAGGGGTCAAATAAGTCCAAAACATGTCCTGAGTTGTCTCCATTCTTATTAGATATTACACTCACTCCCCATTCCATTTAACCATAAATAAACTTAAGGTCCAGTGTTCATTCCCTTGTCCCTCTCCACAACACAAAAGACATTTCCTCCCTTGACAACACTAGTTACAATTGATTAAAAATTCTGTTTTGGTTGCTAACTGAAGTTTATTAACTTGTACTTAATTGTTCTTATGTAAGTAGTCACATGACGTTGATAAAGCACAGTTCACAGCTCTTGGTGGGACTTCTTGGGTCAAAGTGCTTCAGTCAAGTGCCCTTATCTGCACCATCAGACCACAAACAAAGAAGCCAAAAAAAAAGAGTGTTGATACACTATCTTGTCAGTTTGACAGTGACATGTGCTCTTATATGTCACAATGGGAGAGACATGCGTAAACTTACATACATCATCATCATCATTTAATGTTTTCCATGCCAATATGAGTTATATATATATATATATATATATATATTATATATATATATATATATATATACTCTTTTACTTGCTTCAGTCATTTGACTGTGGCCATGCTGGAGCACCGCCTTTAGTCGAGCAAATCGACCCCGGGACTTATTCTTTGTAAGCCCAGTACTTATTCTATCGGTCTCTTTTGCCGAACCGCTAAGTGACAGGGACGTAAACACACCAGCACCGGTTGTCAAGCGATGTTGGGGGGGACAAACACAGACACACACACATACATATATATATATACATATATACGACAGGCTTCTTTCAGTTTCTGTCTACCAAATCTACTCACAAGGCATTGGTCGGCCCGAGGCTATAGCAGAAGACACTTGCCCAAGATGCCACGCAGCGGGACTGAACCCGGAACCATGTGGTTGGCAAACAAGCAACTTACCACACAGCCACTCCTGTGCCCATATATATATATATATATATATACACACACAAATACGTATATACACATACACACATAAATATATGTATCTATATATATATATATATATAAATACATTAAGAGCACCATCTGAGCATGATCGTTGCCAGAGCAGCTCACTGGCTTCCATGCCAGTGGCACATAAAAGCACCCACTATACTCTTGGAATGGTTGGCATTAGGAAGGCATCTAACTGTAGAAACTCTGCCAGATCAGATTGGAACCTGGTGCAGCCATCTGGTTCACCAGACCTCAGTCAAATTGTCCCACCCATGCTAGCATGGAAAGCGGACGTTAAACGAGGATGATGATGATGATATAGCTAAATATATTCATGAGATAAACACTTGTGTACAAGCATATCTGTACTTGTGTTACCCACTTTTGTCTGTCTTGCAGCCCCAAGGCTTTCTTTGTTGTATAAGTATTATTATTTTTTTTATTATTGTTGTCTTCATCTGGCCCTAAGCCTTTATTCTGTTTTTTGTTTTGTCTAACAGTCTCGTCTTGAGCCCCTCTCATTTAATTTTTGGTCCCATTCCCAGCAAATTTCTTGCCACTCCCACCAGGGTGGAAGCAATCTTATCAATAATGGCTGAACTGGCCGATAACTGATGAGGAGTTGGTGACCTTCTGTGCTTTCTCTTCACCTGTGGATTTAGTATACGTTCATTTGTTTATTTACTACACATTTTTAAAATTATATATATCATCATCATCATCATCATCGTCATTTAACGTCCGCTTTCCATGCTGGCATGGGTTGGATGGTTTGACTGAGGACAGGCAAGCCAGAAGGCTGCACCAGGCTCAATCTGATTTGGCAAAGTTTCTACAGCTGGATGCCCTTCTTAATGCCAACCACTCTGAGAGTGTAGTGGGTGCTTTTTACGTGCCACCAACATGAGGGCCAGTCAGGCAGTACTGGCAACAACCACTCTCAAAAGGTGTTTTTTACGTGCTACCTGCATGGGAGCCAGACTGGTGGCACTGGCAATGACCAAGCTCGAATGTTGTTTTTCAACTGTCACTGGCACATGTGCCAGTAAGTCGACGCTGGCAACAATCATGCTCAAATGGTGCTTTTTACATGCCACTGGCACAGGAGCTATTCAGCAGCCCTGGCAACGATCTATATATTTATGTATATCATCATCATTGGTTAACATTTGCATTCCATTCTGGCAGGAGTTGGACGGTTTGACTGAGGTCTGGCAAGCCAGGAGGCTGCCCAGACTCCAATCTGATCTAGCAATCTTTCTACAGCTGGATGCCCTTCCTAACGCCAACCATTCCGAGAGTGTAGTGGGTACTAGCACAGGAGCCAGTCAGGCGGCACTGGCACTGACTATGTTCTGATGGTGATTTTTATGTGCCACTGGCATGGGGAACCAGTCAGGCGGCACTAGCATTGACCCACACTCGAATGGTGCTTATTATGTGCTAGAAGCAGAGGTGTCAGTCAGGCAGCACTAGCCACGACTACAATTTCGATTTCACCTGACTCAACAGGTCTTCTCAAGCACAGCATATCAAGAAGACCTGTTGATATATATATAATGATGGTATATATTATATATATAGGCAAATAATATACGTAGAGCATAGAAAATACAGAATACTAAAGAGAAAATGCATAGCTTTTCAATGTGCCACGGACTTTCAGAAGATCCCAGGCCAAAAAAAGAGCCACCATAATGCTATGATGGATAGACTCTGGAAGATGGTTCAGCTTAAATCTTGGACTTTTCAGTGTCAGGCCTGCGTGCCTCCACAACCGACGATTGTGTCTCCCCCTGCCACTCCCGTGGAGGAGGCGGAACAGCAACAGCAGCAACAACAAAATCAACCACAACCAGAGCAGCAGCAACAACAACAGCAGCAGCAACAACAAAATCAACCACAACCAGAGCAGCAGCAACAACAAAATCAACCACAACCAGAGCAGCAGCAACAACAACAGCAACAACAAAATCAAAATCAACCACAACCAGAGCAACAGCAGCAACAACAACAATACCAATTGACCAGTGCGGTTCTTGCAGAACTGCAACAATCGATCTGTGCTTTAAAAGGGGAAGTAGCAGGAATAAAAGCAACCATTCAGGTTGGACTCCACAATGAGGGGTCTTATCGGAATGCTCTGCTAAAGAACCTCCCTGTACCTGTACCTCTTGTCGCATTTAAGACCGCGGATTCTGCCACCCATGAAGTCATTGCCATTGGGGTGCCAGAAGACATGGCTGATCTTCAGGCTTTTGCTGCCAACTCAGCCAAAGACCTAGGCTGCGTTCCCCCAACGGGTGCTATCCGCCTTGGACGACCTGGCCCAAAACCTAGGCTCATCAAGTTGTCTTTTACGGACCCCACTGAGGCAACCTCTTACCATCTGGCCTCAGTTAAAGCTGGGCGGGAAAATCGGACCACCTTCCGAACACGCCCAGGCTTACCGTCCAATGTACGTCCGAAGCTACGTGTAGTGGCTTCCCTGAATAGGAACTCAGCTCTACAGGAAAGCTTCAGTCTTCGGGAAGATGGACAAATCTGGAGATTTGTCAAGACTGCTGAAACGTGGAAGAGAGATACCAGCTGGTCTGAGTGCTCTCTACCCACAATAACTAAAAAGACTACAGCAACTCAGGGAAACTAAGCCAGAACAACCTGCCTTCCTCTACACACCATCATAAACTGCGAGCAGGGTACAAATTGTTGTCCTTAAATGCTCACAGTTTATGCAACAAAATACATTTGTTCAACGCCTACGTCAGAAGTGTTGACCCTGACTTCATCACTGTCACGGAAACATGGGCGCATTCCTTACTCTGTGATGGGGTTTTCAACATTACGGGGTACAACCTCTTCCGTAAGGACCGCACTAACCGCCGTGGTGGTGGTGTGATGGTCTACGTTCGTTCAAATTTTTTGGTAATTCCTTGTGCCGATTTGAACGAATCACAAGAAGAAGTTTTTTTCTGTGACGTGCGTATGACCATGTCAACACTCCTGCTTGGCGTTGTTTATCGTCCCCCAAGTTACCATCGGGACACACAGCTTTGCAATGTCCTCCGAGCTGCTGCCAGGAAAACAGCCACTTATGTGTTTATTGCAGGCGATTTCAATCATCCTGAGATCGATTGGGAAACCTTCCATTGGCCACAGAGTGCAAACGATTTTGTTGAGCTTGTGCTGGACTCAAACTGGTCACAAGTAGTCACCTCTCCAACAAGAGGCGACAACACCTTGGACCTGCTCTTCACCACAACTCCTGAAGCAGTTATCAATTGCACTACGGAGGAACCTCTAGGTGACTCTGATCATGCTATGATCATCGCCAATCCTGCTCTTGCGGGCAACAAAAACCTGAACCATCTCCAATCTGCTTCCTTCGATTGGAAGAGAGCAGATTGGAACCTGTACCACACTGAACTACAGCACCCAAACTGGCGTGAATTCTACAACTCTGGAGATGTGAATACTATACTCCAGAGTATCCTGGACTCAATATGGGCAGCATGTGCAGCATCAGTGCCACGTAAACAAAAAAAGAAGAACCGCCCCAAAAGGGCAATTTGGGAAACTTCAGCGGTCCGACTTGCCAGGAGGGAACGTCGGACTGCTGAACGGGAATACAGGTTGCATAAATCAGACACCAACAGGAAGAAGCGGAATAAATCCTCCAACCATCTCAAGCAAGTGACAAAAAAAGCAGTGCTTGAATTTGAACAGTGCATAGCAGCCAATCCTGACAGCAAGGTTTTCTGGAAATATGTGCACTCAAAGCAGAGACCTCACTCTCCAGTGAGCCCTCTTCGCAACCCTCACACAAACCAGATCACTGACAACCCCAAGGAATGCGCAGAACTCATTGCCGAGTGCTATGCAAACATATTCACTGTTGAAAGTCAAAATGTACCATCTTCACCATCACTAACAGCAAACTCCATAACAACTATGGAATTTACACCTGCAATGCTGCGACGTCACCTTCAAAATAAGCGCAACTATGGCTCCCCTGGTCTCGATGGAGTTACATACCTGCTTCTCAAATGTGGAAGGCACTTCCTTTTACACCAGCTTTCTATTTTCTTCCAGTACTGTCTCAACAATGGTGCTACTCCGGAGCAGTGGAAAACTGCCAGTGTCATTCCTCTGTTCAAAAAGGGCGACCACACATCACCTGTCAACTATCGCCCAGTCAGTCTCACTAGCTGTATTGCAAAACTGATGGAATCGTGTGTCAGAGAAACACTCTGGAACTTCTGGAGCTCTCACAGTCTCATCCGACCCTCACAATATGGATTTGTCCCTAACTCCAGCTGCAGTGACCAGCTTGTCGAGTTCCTTGAGGACATTACTCAGATTACTGACAGTGGCTCATGGGTGGATGTTGTCTACCTTGACTTTGCTAAGGCTTTCAACTCTGTGCCACACAAAAGGCTTATGGTGAAACTCTCTGCAATGGGTGTGGGGGATGACCTTTTTAACTGGTTGAAATCCTTCATCCTCAGCCGAAAGGAGGTAGTCACAGTTCTAGGACAGCACTCTACACCATATGAGATGTCATCGGGTGTACCACAGGGATCTGTCCTTGGCCCCCTCTTGTTTGTGGCATACATTAATGACATAGATGCCAATTTAAAGAATGCCACAGTATTGAAATATGCAGACGACATCAAGCTGTACCTTGAAATCAAGAGGACAGATCCTGATGTCTACAACTCTTTCCTGCAATCAGACCTAGACACAATGCAGCAATGGATCACAGACTGGCAACTGAAACTGGCTGTGGACAAGTGTACCACCATGCATTTTGGGAGAAAAAACCCTGCGTTCACATACTCCCTCCACAACACTGATATCAAGAAATCCTCTTGCGAGCGTGACCTAGGCATCACTGTCAGCAGTGATCTGCGTTGGTCAAAGCATATCTCTAAGATTGTCAGGAAGGCCGAGGGTGTCTTGGCATCACTCAGCAGGTCTTTTGTTAGCCGCTCTCCAGCCATCTATTTAAAACTGTATACAGCTATGGTACAACCACACTTGGAATTCGCATCATCAGTTTGGAACCCCTATCTTGCACAGAACATTGACCTCCTGGAATCTGTCCAGAGACGTGCAACCAAACGCATACCCTCCATCAGACACCTACCATATTCTGAGCGCCTTGTTTCCCTGGGCATGGATTCACTGAAGCTCCGGCGTTTGGCGACGGACTTGGTAAACACCCACAAAGTTATCAACCACCTCACCAACAACAACACTGAACACCTTTTTGATCTCCATGTGTCTAACACACGTGGACATGCCTACAAAGTCAGAAAACAATACAGCTCCCATGACTTTCGGAAACATTTTTTCACGCTCAGAGTTGCTGAAGCATGGAATAAACTGCCTGCGTCAGTTGTTGACTGCCATGACACTGCATCTTTTAAGGCCCTCATGCTTTCCGAAATCCGCCGAAACTTCACCTGATTATATATACACTTTAGATGAGTTGTAGTGCACCTGAGCACTGTACACAATTATTATTATTATTATTATTATGGATATGCAACCAGTAAATGACTGTGTAGATATATTTTCATAAAACCCGCTTCCTTCGTCAGGAAACAGAATTGAGAATAGCAGTACACATAATAGTGTGAGAGATTTAAAAGCTGAAGGGGAGAAGAGAAAGAAAAGAGTAAAAGGCCAGGAGGTGGAGGATGTAAGCGGCTTAGCAGGGAGTAGAGAAGTAGAGGGGGGCATTAATCAGGGGAGAAGTGAATAGCAGTAGACTGGTTATAGAGAAAGACAGAAAGGGGCAAGGAAAGAATTCAAGGAATAAGTGGTGGGTAGCAGAGGGGGAAGATATGTTGAGATATGGAGAAAGGTACAAGGAAAATAGAGAGAAAGAGAAAGAAAAGGAATATGTTGTAAGCAGGATTAGATGATAAGTTAGGGCTTAATCATAATTAGGAGAAATTAGAAACTTTGTGTAATGGGCAAAAGTGGAATAAAATTCGTGCTTACATGAAAAGATTATGTCAGATGACCTATTGAGTAATGAAGAGTTATGGTGGTGAAGGACTGCAAGTGACTCCCTAGATCACAATTTATGAATGTGACAGTATTGTATTGAGAAGCCTTGTAAACAATGGACCAGGTTATGGTTTAGGGTATATTCCAGGACTTGAAGTTGTGTATGTACCTAGCTAGGAAGGTAGAGAATCCAGAGGCTTGTAGTAGAAATGTGTTCATGTGTGCTTGGTAGTGACACTTGAAATCAACAGTGCTGCCAGTGTAGACTCTAGCCTGGTGGGAATGTGCTGTTATTACCAGGCATTTACACACTACATTATAGCTTAAGCAAAAATCATCCAGTGGACTAAGTTGGGAGACTTATATATATATATATATATATATATATATATATATATCATCATCATCATCATTTAATGTCCCCTTTCCATGCTAGCATGGGTTGAATGATTTGACTGAGGTCTGGTGAACCAGACTCCAATCTGAAGCCTGCACCAGACTTCTGTGACTGTTTTGGCAGGATCTTTACAGCTGGATGCCCTTCCTAACACCAACCACTCAGCAGAGTGGACTTAGTGCTTTTTATGTGGCACAAGCACAGGGTAGGTGAGTAATGCTTTTAATGTGGCAGTTTTGGCAAGGTTTTTACAGCTGGATGCCTTTCCAAACACCAACCACTTTACAGTGTGGACTGGGTGCTTTTAAGTGGCACCTGCACTGACAGGGTCACCAAGTACATGCATGACAAAAAGAAAAAAATCTTTCCAGACGGGAGGGGGCTTTGGAAGAGGTGATCTTGTGTTGGATGATGAAAAGGTTATGGTGAGACAGAAACAGGTGTCTTGCTGTAGGGGAAGTACAAGGTTACCTGGCCAGGGAAGAGGGGAGGGATAGAGATCAGGAATGAGGACAGAAACAAGGGAAGTAGAAGAGAAGAAGTTTAGAGAGTGGGAGACAGCAGTATGGAGATGGTGGAAAAGTGTCAGGCATACTCACAAGGGACAGGGATCAGAATATAAATGGGATGGTTGAGTAAAGGAAGAGAGAGATATAGATGGTGGAAAATATCAGGGCATACCCTTGAGGTTCAAAGGTCATAATATAAGTGGCAGGATATTGTGAAGGAAATGTGATCAGAGAGTGCGAGTAACTGGCAAAAAACCTGGGTATATATAGAGTTGGAGCGGGGCTACCAGATAGCAATGATAAAAAGGAGTAGGGGTGTGAGGACAGGACTGGGGAGTGAGAGCTAGGCATAGTGTATGAAGGAGGAAATGTGTGGGTGGAATACACAGATCAGGGGCTAGCAGATAGCAATAATAGAGTGAGACAGGACTTGTGGGTGGAAGACACTAGTTGGAAGCTAGCAAGGAGCAATAATGCAATGATACAAGGGGCCAAGATTGGGGAGTGGAAGGTATGCCTAATGCATGGATTGGAAATGTGAGGAAGAGATGTAGTTTGGTTTGTTGTGGTAGAGTGTGTGAGAAGTTTTCTTGTTAAGTGAGGGTGGGGCACACAGGGCTTCTAGAACTCAGATTCACTGATGTGGGCAGGTCTTCTCAAGAACTTCATATCGCCAGACATCTCAGTCCATGGTCATTTCCCCCATGAGGTCCAACTTTCTGAGATCAGTCCTTACCACTTCATCCCATATCTTCCTGGGTCTCCCTCTTCCGTGGGTACCATCCACTTTCAGTGATTGGCACGTCTTTATGCAGCTGTCCTCATTCATACACATCACATGTCCAAACCAATGTAGTCTTCTCTCTTGCAGGCTGCATTTGATTCCTCTCATGCCCAATACATTTTCTCTCAATACATTTGCACTTTGCTGTACATGTGCACTGATTTGGCACACCCAACCAAGCATGCTGCCTTCATTTCTCTCCAGTCTACGCATATCTTCTGCATTCAGAGCCCATGTCTCACTACCATGGAGTATAGCCGTTCATACACAAGCAATCATATAATCTACCTTTCATTCTGAGAGAGAGTCCTTTTGATGCCAACAGAGGTAATGGCTCTCTGAACTTCCTCCACCCAATTCTTATTTTAGAAACAGTACTTTCAGAGCATCCTCCACCATTGCTAATTTGGTCACCTAGGTAACAGAAACCATCCACAACCTCAAGAGAGCCTCCTGGGCATTTCAGAGAATCTAAGTCCCGTGTGCTCTTAGTGCTTGTTGTTCCTGCTCCCCTGCCACATACATAGACTACTTTATCTGTTAATCTACCTGTGATTCCACTGCACCTCATATGTGTCCATAGCTTACATTGGGTGCAGTGAATCAAATTTCTTCCAACACTTTTCCTATATACTGAGGAGGGGCATTTACCTGACAGAAACAAAGTTTTATCTTCTTTCTTACTAACACCAACTTTGGTCTTAGCTAGGTTAACTTTAAGGCTCTTTGATTCCAGGTCATGTTTCCATCCCTGGAATTTCTTCTCCAATTCTGCAATAAGATCAAGGTCATCAGCATATAATAGTTCCCATAGGTATCCAGTTTTGAATTCCTCTGTTATGGCCTGAAGGACTATAATGAATAAAAGTGGGCTGAGAACTGAACCCCTACCTGTGCACTAAATTCATTACTGTATTTATAGCTGACTCTCACCTTACTGACATCACCACTGTACATGGCTTGGACAGCTCTAACAAGCCACTCCTTTACTCCTAACTTCCGTGGAGACCACCATATAATAGTGGGGAACTCTATTGAAAGCTTTCTCCAGATTGACAAAGGCTAAGTACAATGGCTTACTTTCGGCCAAATTCTTTTGCTGTAGCAGTTTCACTAGGAAGATGTGGTACTCTTCCCAGGTACAAAACCAAACTGTATTTCATTTAGTTTAATTGTATTTCTGATCAATTGAGCCATGATCCTCTCAGTAACTTTCATGACTTGGTCTAGTAGTTTAATACCTCTGTAGTTGTTTCTAAGGCATCACCTTTACCCTTGTAGCAGCTAACTCTAATACTACTACTACACCAGTCATTGGGGATGGTGCCTTCCTGAATAACCCAATTAACTATACGGGTGACTTGACTGTATCCTACACCACTGGAAATTTTAATAATCTCGGCAATGATTCCTGATGGCCCAGGGGCTTTTGCTGTCTTCCTGTCCCTAATTACCTTATCTATTAAGTTGCTATCAACTCTGATGGCTGGTCCCTCAATTGGTTCAATATTTGGTAAACTCTCCTCCTCATATTCCTTTTCCACATTTAGTAACCTTTCATAGTGAGACTTCCATGCATCTTTCTTCTCTGAGTCATGAAGTGCAAACATAACCATTCTCCATTCACTCACATTTCTCACCCACCACATCTCAATTTTCTCTGATACACTGCTTTGCAATCTTGAACATGTCCCACAACATGGGGATCAGATTCCCATGCTGTAGGACATTTGCAAATCTCTTTCCTTCAGGTACTCCTTTTGCTATGTATACCTGACACCTACCTGCCCTTTTGGCTACCTGATATAATTCTCTGCTTTCACTGTTTCTCCAATCTTTCCAGGCCTGTCTTTTGGCTTTTATAATGCTGTCAACCTCCTTGCTCCACCACCATGTCACCCTTGGCCTAGCTGGGAATCTGCACCAACCACAGATTTCGTCTGTAGCTCTCAGTAGGTTGTCCCACAGGAACTTCCAAGTGTCCTCTAAGCTGTGTGTCCTCAACTCTTCCTCTCTTTCATCAGAAGCTTGCATAAGTAAATCTCTAAATTTGTGTCTATTTGCTGGGTTGTTGAGCTTCCATAGTCTTCTTTTCCAGATTGGTTTACTTCTTTGAGTCTTTCTAGCTCTAAATCTGAAGTCACTAACTAGTGACCTATGTTCAGTTTTACACTCTTCTCCTGGGGAAGACTTTGTATTTTTAAGCATCCATCTATCTCATTGCCTGGAGCAGAGGGAGTCAATCTGGCTTATGTGCTCCCCAGACTGATTAGTGATTAGGTGGCTGGATTTTTGGAATTAGTGTTGCAGATTATGAGATCATTTGCATCATAGAACTCTGGCAGTCTTGTTCCCTCTTCATTTCTAGGTCCAAAACCATAGCTCCCCACCCCCCATGCACTCCCTGGAATCCATGGAGGTGCTGTCCAACATGTCCACTGAAGTCACCAGCCACAATAACAAAGTCTGTCATTTGTCGTTGAAGTGGTCTGCAAAAGGATCTCATAGAATTGCTTCTTTCTGCTCATCACTCAGCCCAGACTGAAGAGCATAAGCAGAGATAAATGTAACTGTTCATTTACCTATGATAAATCTCATCTTAATTACCCTATCATCATCATCATCGTTTAACGTCTGCCTTCCATGCTAGCATGGGTTGGACGATTTTGACTGAGGGCTGGTGAACCAGACGGCCACACCAGGCTCCAATCTTGATCTGGCAATGTTTCTACAGCTGGATGCCCTTCCTAACGCCAACCACACCGAGAGTGTAGTGGGTACTTTTTACGTGCCACCAGGTCGGGGCCAGTCAGGCGGTACTGGCAATGACCTCACTCGAATCTTTTTACACATGCCACCGGCACAGGTGCCAGTAAGGCGACATTGGTAATCTTTTTACACATGCCACATTTTTGTGTATATATATATATAAATCTTTAGTTAAATATATTCAATAAGAATATTATATACTGAATTTATATTGAGTGCTCTATTGTATCAAAGTATTAATACTATTAAAGTATTTATATATTTAGTACGAGCGATTATATACATATATATTTTTTAATAATATATTATTATTATTATTATTAGGAAATCAATATCAAAACTCCTCAGAAAGATATACAAGTGTGAAAAATAATTGTTGTATTAAAAATATATAAATAAATATAAATATGTATAAAAATATATGTAAATATGTATAAGTATAAATATATAATGTATATGACAGTTTAAAAGTTTTTATACAAATTTATATTTTATTTATTTATATATTTTTAATACAACAATTATTTTTCACACGTGTATATCTTTCTGAGGAGTTTTCGGATACTGATTTCCTAATATTAATAATAATATATTATTTAAAAAAATATATATGTATATATATAAGAGATAATGGTGTCATTGAGACCCAAAGGTGTCAGGTAATGCTGAATAAGTGCTATAGACAAACCATAGTGAAGTTCCAGATTTGGTAATATTGCGAATAAAGGGTTCAACGTTGGTTCTATGTCAGCGTGTGTATATCAGAATTTTTTGCGTAATAAGATAAAAAACCCAAGGCTGTATAGATATTAGAGCATTTATAGATAGAAGGTCTTACAGCTGTTTCTTGGATATTAATTAATAATATCCCTTCATCGGAGACGATTGGATAGCTGGTCCCTCTACTGGGTCAACATTTCCATTATCTGTTGGGAAATATGGAAACTGGGGATTGACGAGTGGTTAAGAAGAGCTGTACAAGCCCTGTACAGGGATGTTGTTAGTAAGGTAAGGGTCGGCAATGAGTATAGTAAAGAATTCTGGGTAGAAGTAGGGGTTCACCAAGGATCAGCCCTCAGCCCCCTCTTATTCATCATAGTCATGCAGGCAGGGAAATTCAAGACAGGTTGCCCCTGGGAGCTCCTCTATGCTGATGACCTTGCTTTCATAGCAGAATCACTACCAGAACTAGAAAAGAAATTTCGGATGTGGAAACTAGATTTAGAATTGAAGTGCTTTAGAGTCAATGTTGCAAAAACCAAAGTCCTAGTAAGTAGGAAAGCAAACACATCACAAACCCCTTCAGGTAGATGGCCCTGCTTGATCTGGAATGTTAACCAGGAATATAGCTTTTGAGTGTGGCAGATGCACAGGGGCAACAAACACCGCAGATGCTCAGAAAACAGATTCCTTCACATGCCAGGGGGAGAAACTAGTAGTTGATAGCTTCTGTTACCTAGGTGACCAAGTCTGTAGTGGGGGTGGATGTTCAGATAGTGTTGCCACTAGAATAAGAATAGCCTGGGAAAAGTTCAGAAAGCTCCTACTTCTGCTGGTGACAAAGGCCCTCTCACTCAGAGTGAAAGGTAGATTGTATGATGCATGTGTGCGAACTGCTATGCTACATGGCAGAGAAGCATGGGCCGTTACTGCTGAAGACATGCGTAGGCTTGAAAGAAATGAAGCTAGTATGATCCACTGGATGTGTAATGTGAGTGTGCATACACGACAGAGTGTAAGCACCCTGAGATAAATGTTGGACATAAGAAGCATCAGATGTGGTGTGCAAAAGAGACAACTGCACTGGTATGGTTATGTACTGCGGATGCAATGAGGTGGTGAAGCATGACCTTCAAACATTGGGCCTCACAGAGGCAATGAGGGTAGGCCAAGACCTCTAGAGATATGCTGTGATTGAGAAGACCCGGCAAGGAAAGTGAGATCACAGCCACAGCCTATACCAGTCTCACATAACCAGCCTATTTAGAAAGTACCTCTGAATCATTGGGTGACATGCCGTGCTTGAAGAGACCTATTGAGTCAAGTGAAATCAAAATCAAATCAAATCAAATCACAATGAAATGGAAATTGTAGTTGTGGTCGATGCCAGTGCTACCTGACTGGCTCCCGTGCTGGTGGCACACAATAAGCACCATTTATGTGTGGGTCATTGCTAGTTCTACCTGACTGGCTCCTGTGCCAGTGGAACATAAAAAGCACCCACTACACTCTCAGAGTGATTGGCATTAGGAAGGGCATCCAGCTGTAGAAACATTGCCAGATCAGATTGGAGCCTGGTGCAGCCTCCTGGCTTGCCAGTCCCCAGTCAAGCCGTGCAACCCATGCCAGCATGGAAAACGGACATTAAACAATGATGATGATGATAATGCGCACTGGGGTTGATATAATTGACTTAGCCCCTTCCCTGGAATTGCTGGCCTTGTGCCAAAATCGGAAACCAATATTTAAAGCAGAGAAAGATTTATTCCTTACAACAACATGATCATATGTCTGTTTATAAATGAAAGAAGAAGTACTCAATACATGAGGTAAAGTGTTCATCAGGAATTGAAGGCATGTGGCAGGAAATTCTGGCAGCAAAAGAATCATCTATTAACTCACATACGCATACATAAATATCATATACACACGTATATGTATACATATGTACATGTACACATATGCATACATATACATCATAAACACACATATGTATCCATACATATATATATATATATATACATTCACACACACACAGATATATAAATTCCAATCTTTGAATGTAATCATAATCTGCGACCAATCTACTTGACCTGGAATTTCAATTTGTACGGACAGTTTGCTTGCTAAAGATAAACCATCTACATATATCCAACTGGTAACCAATATTTGCACAAGTGCTTCCTGAGGATAGAGCTTCGATTTTAATTCCCTTTAGCTACACACACACACATCTGTGTAGTGTTCTATCAAACAGTTTTAGCCCTTTATGAAATGTTATATACACTTTCAATACACACTGCAGACCAATGTTTTCTGTTGTAAGTATATTTCTGACTCAAGCCAGGTTTGATCTTGTGACCAACATTATATATATCTTCATTGTGAACCTAGAATTTTGACAATGTGAAATATTTGTCATCACAGTAGAAATATTTACATAACATCAACACAGAAGCCATGAAATTCGACACACTCTTTCCCTCTGCTTCCTTCTTAATAATAATAATAACAATAATAAATAATATGCTGCTGCTGTTACTGTTTCTAGTGGTTGTTGTTTCAAGCAGTGCACAGCCGGGCCTCAGCACCTGCTTAAAAGTACATCCGTTATAATTCACAGCTGCTTGTTATTTCGAGTGAGATGAAAGCACGCCATCTATTTTATGGAAAGGAGGTTTCTGCAGACACTTCTCCCAACGTCAGTCCTACATTTAGCTGTTCTGCCCTACTTCTCTGAACTACATGTACTTTAATATATTTACTTTGTAGCGAAACGATGTAACTTGTCGACATATTTTTTTGTATCTCAGCTGCTAGCATCAACAGACATTTAAGTCTGCAAGCATCGCCCCCCCCCCGTCTTCCTTCTTCTTCTTCTTCTGCTTATAATGGTGCTTACCAAACGACTTTTTTTTTTTTATTCTCAACGCACTTTTAGAATAGTTTATGTAGAAACTAAAAAAACAAAATAGCCATCGAAAACAGATATTTATAAATTTTAGTCAATAAATATAAAAGAAATCTTTTAATGACTTTTCGAAAATCTATTAAAAACAGATATTTTAGCCTATAAACATTAAAAAAAAATATTTTGATTATTTCTTCTGTAAATGAAGGATAGACTTTCGTTTTATAGTCTACACATTATTTAAAAAGATTTAAAAACATTTCTGCACCTTTTTTTTTTCATCGAGAGAAATGAATCCAACCTTATCTTCTTTCTTATTTTTGCAAGAAACGAAGTCAGCAATGTATGTGAGTGTTGGGGGAGGACAGGCTTTGGACCCTGAAATCAGGTTAATTGGTTGCCAAATGAACAACGGGGATGAGTTTCAAATGTTCTCTTCGTTTCCATGCGATTCTCTTCGAGCTGGTACTGTCAATTTAACTGCAAATTCTAACTAAAAGATTAAATTGTGGGCGAAATTCTGAAGCAAAGAACACAACGGACTCATTACTGTCTGTTTCACAGACCAGAAATCCAACCGCTGCTGGTGGAATGACAGAATCGGTGGAGCCCGAGTTCGAATCCTGCCAAAGCCAACTTTACCTTTCATTCATTCGAAGTCAATAAAATAATGAAGTGATTTAAAACACCAATAAAACATCCGAAATATGAATGGAATTAAAATGGAAAACTAAGAAGACGCAGAGGTTCGCTAATTGTTTCATATAAGTAGCAGCGAGGTAGACCGGTTGATTGAATGTACCTACAACCCATCCTCCTAGATGTAAATGGAACTATAATAGAGGAGGACTACGACTGACCTTGTGGTGGGAGAGGTGGAGATCGATTAAAATAAACTGCACTTGAACATTATCAATTTCCTTTTTGACATAATGACCCTCCCTACAGACAAGGTGTTCGCATCAACAAACTTGCAAACCAAATGCAAAAATGCTATAACAGGAATTATCTCTTATGATACAGTCAGACAATAGTTTTGTAGAATTACACGAAACCTTTGTTGAAGCAAACATGTCCAAATTCTCGACATCTATTTAAATATCTTTAAATGTCAATGGTGAAGTTGAAGGTTTTTATTTTATTTGGAAATGTCCGCAAAATGTTTCCGTCTTTTTGCTTGACCAAAAGACAATCGCCGCTTGTTACCTGTGAATCAAACTGGAAGATTTCATTTCAGGTGGTTGCTGTTGTTATTTAGCAAAGCCTTATTAAGCAGGATTTTAGTGAAAAGTGTTCCAACCGTGACCATCCCATACGACTACATTATTTAATGTTCTTTCCTTGAGATAGTACGGTATGACTTGAAAGAGATTTAACTGCTATTTCTTGTAGGTCAAGTGGTCGAGAGAGAGACACCTTGGCTTAAC
This sequence comes from Octopus sinensis, assembly GCF_006345805.1. Lineage (NCBI taxonomy): Eukaryota > Metazoa > Mollusca > Cephalopoda > Octopoda > Octopodidae > Octopus > Octopus sinensis. Next base: position 205,545,570 of record NC_042998.1, on the reverse strand, counting down.
CACATCTGCATTACTGAATATTTCATTGTATGATGGTTCCCTCACACACAATCTCTCCTTTTCGTAGTTTCACATGTTTTTACAGAGAATAATCAGTCCAGATGGCAAATATTCTGGCAGTCATTCTACTATGTTATTAATTAAAGCGGTTTCACTCATTTCATCCTCTAATCCAGTGGTCCTCAACCGGGATCCATATGACTGACCCCTGGGGATCCACAAAGCGAAATAGTAAATTCGGAAACCACAGAAGTATTTGTAAAGGTCCACGAAAGAATTTTGCTTTTAGATTTATTTATTGCAAGAAAAAGCAAGATTTCTTTCTCTAACGTTTTTTTTAAATAGTTCAATTTCCGTGCGAAAAATAAAATAGGAATTTTGAAAGAAGTCTCAATGAAATGAACTGATTTAAAGATCGAATGGCTCCGGGGATGCATCAGAATAAAATAATAACCAAAAGGATGCAGAGACGGAAAATGGCTGAGAAGCAATGCTTCGGTTCCTCGGTTTCTCCTCAGACTCTAGCGACTGGGAGTTATTGTTTCCAATAACAAAAACAATTCAAAGAACTGAAACGGTCATTGATCTATTCATATTTTCTGTTCTTTTAGTTGATTAAACTGAATAAAATCAAGTGAATTTGCCGTCAATTCGCCAGGTATTTACCATTTTCTTGTCTCGAATGTCCTCTGCAAAATTCTTTGGTCACAACAAAATGGCTGCAAAGAAGAAACCGCTCAGAATCCACCAACATCTGTGGACAACACTCGACAATACATTCACCATACACAACTGACTATATATATATACGCAAACATGGGTATATACAATTGCTTACAATATATTTTATATAAATAATGTTGGTATTATTAGATGTTATATTTTACGTGAATTTCCCTTCCTGTCCCTGTTCGAATGTCCGTCGTTCCATGTTTGGAAGAAGCCGTAATGTTTCTTCTCAACTGTTGTAACTACGAAATTAGAAGTGGCCGACTTTTGCGAGTCGGACGTGGAAAATAAAGGAAATAAATTGATAATAAAGCTAATTCAATTTTGTTATCTCAGTACAGTAACTTACCATTGAACACCAGACCGGTATCGCTGTCTCTCCAAACTGATAAGCCTTAAACGCCATCTTGAACGGTCCATGTGACTAAAACAGATGCAAATGTCCCCAGACACAACAGATCGCCTCCTAATCACATTTTTTTTATTACGACTCGGTGTTTTGTTTATTCTGTTAAATATATTCCAGTTGGTTAACAATAACTGTCCTGATTTCAGTTCCGTTCTACAACGTCGTTCCCGACAGTTTCACTACCAACGACCCCATTTATTCAAATGAGTTTTCCCACGGACCCCAGGATATTGAAAAGTCCTTATGTGTGTGTGTATAGGAAATAGTGACAATTGGTCCCTTGGGATCTTTTCCTTTTGAACGGCACTTTGTAACATAATTTCTAGGTAACTAAAAAGTTTTAAACTTCGTATATTGGTAGAATGTGTTTATAAAACATCTTTTTCTCTTGGCTTTATTGAGAATATTCTATAGTTTGTAAGATATTTCGTCTTTAATTTCGAGCACCCCTAACCCTAAATCTAAAATAGATTGAAATGCAATAGATCGATACTAGGGCCATAATTAAGGGTGACATTTTCATTTGACACCGCTAGAAAAAAATCCCATTTTCCGTAGCGGTGTCGTATGAAATTGTCACCCATAATTCTAACCCTAGTATCGATGTATTGCATTTCAATCTATTTTAGGGTTAGGATTAGAGTTAGGGTTAGGGATAGGGGTGGGGGAAGGGTATCTTTTTTCTTCACAAATGTAAATAAACCCAATCTGTTTCTTAAAGGAGGGACATATTCATTATGCACAGAATGTTATTTACCTAAATGGACTTCAGCGATTGGTTAAAATTGCCGAAATGCTCGAAATTAAAGAAGTGGAAAATGTGATGACGTCTTTATTCCAAGAATTCCTCTTACTCCATCAGGAGCAGAAATTCCATTTACATTCAGAAGACTGCAATTCCCCCTTCGTGTCAGCTTTGCCATGTCCATTAACAAATCTCAGGGTCAAACCCTCTCTGTGGTCGTGGTGGTGGTGATGGTGGTGATGATGGTGGTGGTGGTGGTTGTGGTGATGATGGTGGTGGTGTTTGTGGTGGTGGTTGTAGTGGTGGTGGTGGTGATGGTGGTGGTGGTCGTCGTGGTCGTCGTGGCAGAGTTGTCCGTAGTAGTCGTTTGACTGTGAAGCTGTCGTCTGGGTTCTTCCAATTCTTCGTGTGTCAGCGTCCGTGCTCGCACCTGCACCTGTGCTGCTCCTCCCCTTCTTTCCCCCCCTCATGAAGCAGTGGTGAAGGCAGGGTAGGGAAATCAACGTCGTAAGCGTTGCCAAGGAGACCACCGTTCTTCTCGAAGAACGACTTCATGGCTTTGAAGTCGCCGTGCTCAAAACAGAAATGGTTAAGAAAGCTCGAAGACGAATTTACAAAATGGGGAAACACGCCACACAGGGAAGGTTTCCCGTGCAAAGAATTGGCACAACCGAATGTATTTATTAGTTGTTGCACAACTTTTACATAAAAAATATCCAAACACAAACTTTTGAAGGCAATATTGTATGGCGATGGTACTTGTGAAATATGGTAATAGATTTAGTAGCCAAAAGGAGAGAGCAGAGGTATAGTATGGTGGTGGTGGTGGTGGTGGTGGTGGCGATGTCTGTGCTCACACCTGCACCTGTGTTGCTCCTTCCCTCCTTCATGAAGCTGTGGGGAAGGCAGGGTAAGGAAATCAACGTCGTAAGTGTTGTCAAGGAGACCAGCGTTCTTTTAGAATAACGACTTCATGGCTTGAAGACGCCAAAACAGAAAATGGTTAAGAAAGCCGAAAACGAATTTACAAAATGGGGAAACACCCCACACAAAGGCAGGTTTCCCGTGCAAAGAATTGGCACAACCGAATGTATTTATTAGTTGTTGCACAACTTTTACATAAAAAATATTATCCAAACACAAACTTTTGAAGTTTAGTATTGTCTTTTTTTATTTTTAACGCTTGTGCAAAATTGGATTTGTTTTTGGTGGTAGTGTTGGTGTCACTTGTAGTGGTTGAGGTTGTAGTAATGGTGTTGTTGTTGGCAGTTATGGTAGTCGGCAAAACGACGATATCGTTGCTGTTGTTGTTGTTGGTGGTGGTGACGGTGGTGGTGACGGTGGTGGTGGTGGTGGTGGTGATGGTGGAATTTCTCAATTCACTGGAGCCTCCTGGACTACCTCCACACAATCTGGAACCAGCAAGACTTTGCAATGGAACACGACTGGGGATAAAGAAAATGATGTCACACGTTATTGAGGCGATCATTCTTTCTGGATGTGGAAAAGCTTTATTCCAAGAATTCCTCTTACTCCATCAGGAGCAAAAATTCCATTTACATTCAGAAGACTGCAATTCCCCCTTCGTGTCAGCTATGCCATGTCCATTAACAAATCTCAGGGTCAAACCCTCTCTGTAGCTGGTCTTCTCTTAGAAGAGCCCTGCTTCTCGCATGGGCAACAGTATGTTGGCTGCCCAAGAGTAGGAACCAAAAGAAACCTTTTTGTATAGGCTCCACAAGGAAAATCAAGGAACATTGTTTACAACAAGGTGTTATAATCTCAACAGCCAGGAGGTATATACATGATCCCCTTTTTTTAATAAACTTCATGTACTTTCATGTATTTATATTAATATACATATATATGTGTGTGTGTGTGTATCCATATATATATAACAGAAAAGTCTAATTCTTCTATTGAATGTAACCGGGCAATGCCGGGTATCTCTGCTAGTATATATATATATATTATATATATATATATATATATATATATATATATATATATATGATGGCTCCTTTCAGTTTCCGTCTACCAAATCCCTCACAAGGCTTTGATTGGTCCGAGGCTATAAGAGAAGACACTTGGCCAAGGTGCCACAAAGTGGGATTGAACCCGGAACCATGTGGTAGGTAAGCAAGCTACTTACCACACAGCCACCTGTTTGTTTACTCTTCTAGTTTTTAATTTTTTCCTTTTTCTCTCTCTGTCTTCCCCTTTTTCTCTCTCACATGACTCTGTAAATGAACAAACTGGTGTGCTTGTTTTAATGGCCTACTAATTTCAGTACATTTCTATGCCCTAGGTATCAGGAAGACACTTGGCAAGAAATGGAAAAAGAATTGAGAGAAGATGCTAATGAAAATAGTAATAATAATAACAATAATAATTTCTTTATTAGCCACAAAGGTTTGCATTAAGAAAATCGTTATGGACAGCACAATATCCTGATGCAATACCAGGCACTGGCTCTCATGGCTTCTGATCTTTACTAATTGGAAGTGTTATCATGTACATTTTTGCTTTGGTGTAAAAGATGAGTTAATTAAATATTCTGCTCAATACCCCAGATTTGCTGATCAGTTGGTTGACCTTAATCAGTTGACCATGTCCCTTGGTGGCTGACGATATGTGCATCTCTGACCACGAGCAGAAGTAGTGGTGGGGATGTTATAGCTATGTGTTGAGAGGGATTCTTTGGGGTTTGAATAATTCACCTCTGGAAACATGGGTGTTTTTACTCATTTACTTGTTTCAGTCATTTGACTGTGGCCATGCTGGATCACCGCCTTTAGTCGAGTAAATCGACCCCGGGACTTATTAAGCCCAGTACTTATTCTATTGGTCTCTTTTACTGAACTGCTAAGTGACGGGGACATAAACACACCAGCATCGGTTGTCAAGCAATGCTAGGGGGACAAACACAGACACACAAACTCACACACATACACATACATGTCTTCAAGTGAACGTGACCTGGGTGTTATTGTCGACAGTGATTTGCGTTGGACGAAACACATCGCTAAAATTGTCAAGAAGGCTGAGGGTGTCTTGGCATCACTCACCAAATCCTTTGTGAGCCGCTCTCCGGCTATCTATCTGCGGCTTTATATAGCTATGTTAAGACCTCACCTGGAATTTGCATCACCGGTCTGGAACCCCTATCTTGCCCAGGACATCAATTGTCTAGAAGCTGTTCAGCGACGTGCAACCAAAAGAATACCCTCCATCAGGCATTTGCCATATCCTGAACGCCTTGCTTCCCTGGGCATGGACACATTGAAGCTCCGACGTCTGGCAGCTGACTTGGCAGACACCCATAAAATTATCAACCATCGCACAAACAATAACTCTGAGCACCTCTCCAAACTCCACCCATCTAACACCCGTGGACATATTTACAAAGTAAGAAAACAGCACAGCTCCCATGACTTCAGGAAACATTTTTTCACGCTGAGAGTTGCTAAAGCATGGAACAAACTGCCGGCATCGGTTGTTAGTTGTCAGAGCACTGCATCCTTCAAAACTTCCATGCTTCCTGAGATTCGCCAACACTACACTTGATTTTCTCCCCTCCATACACACACAAGCTTGTATCTGACTCATACACTGTTCACTTTCCAGACATTTGTACATTACTGCATGTACTTTATACGCACTTTCTGACAAGTTGTGGTGCACCTGAGCACTGTATACAATAATTTCTTTATTATTTTTTTTTATATATACGATGGGCTTCTTTCAGTTTCCGTCTACCAAATCCACTCACAAGGCATTGGTTAGCCCGAGGCTATAGTAGAAGACACTTACCCAAGGTGCCACGCAGTGGGACTGAACCCGGAACCATGTGGTTGGTAAACAAGCTACTTACCACACAGCCACTCCTGCACCTCGAGATCCTTAAACAACCCTTATTCAGGGACCTTTTGAGTGGGATGGGCTACTTGACCTGAAGAAAATTCTAACTAGGCCCCACCTTCAAGGTCATGCGCTGTTTATCTTGATATGTGATCACCATGTTGTGCACATATGGTTGTGATGCATGTGCCTAGTGTACCCTAATCAGGCGGGTAGTCATGATGGCTATATTGGCCTTCATATATTTGTACTCCAGTGTCACTTTGATGGCATGCACTGCTCTCTCACTCAATAATGATAATAATAATAATCATAAGTACACTATTGATCACACATCAGAGGATCACCATTGTGCACGTTACCAATTGCTGCCCACAAGTAGCACAAAAGAGACGTTGACCTGACAAGGTCGCTCTTAGGTTGTACTGGGAACTCTGCAAAAATTCGATCTTCCACACACATGAGCTGCCACTGACCAGATATATTGACAAATGCACAAATGGCTGTGTTGCTTGGAACAGCTCATGAGCTGATGGAGGTATTGTGTTTCTGATCTGCGAGCAGGAGTTTAGGTACATTTACTCACAACTTGACCGTAAAAGATCTGTATTGGAGAAGAATAACAACATTAATAATAACTCTATCAACTATAGGCACGAACTTGAAATTGTGGAGGAGGAGGGGAAGGGTCAATTACACCGATTGCTTAATTGGGATCTATTTTATCGATTTCCAAATGATGAAAGGTAATGTTGACTCTTGGCAACTCTTTTGTTTAGCCTCTGACGGTAATTTCGTACAATTTATTCAGGCATGGAAAATGCAAAACATTCAAATAGTGTTCGCAAAGAGGTTAGGGTTGGGGCGACGGGTTACGTAAAAAAGAGTGAAGGGAGGCTCAGTGAGATTGTAGAGTAATGTGGGGTAGGGTTTCAAAATGTATAGAAAAGTTGTGAAACAAAAATGACTCAGAATAAAGAGAGCGGAATAAAAATCGAGAATAATTAAAGATCTTTTAAAAGTACAGAGAGGAAAGTATTTAGGTCACGTACTAATGCAAGTTAAGTGGGGGTGAAGCACCCTGTTACCCTCGTAGAGGAATCGGGAGCATCCAAAGACAGCCATCTACAGAAGAAAGTTATTTTGGGATAAAAGACCCAACTTAAACCGTTGCAACAGAATGGACCCTATAAAAGTTACTAATAGGAAGCTGAAGGCTGTAGTGTTTACCTGATTAAACTCTACCACACATCTACAAACCCTTAAGGGGCTTTCTCAAAGATTCCACCAACCAAATTTCTCTTTGGTTCAACTAAAGTTGTAGTGAAGGCCACCTGTCCCAGGATGCTGCAGTACAATGAAATTGAACCTGCAGCCAGTAAGTCTCGATGCGAATTTATTAGCAACACATAAAAACTCCACAATTGCCTAGCAACACACACACACACACACACACACACACACATGGGGAATATAAATCATTCCCAAAGTTTGTCTCACAAAACACAGATTGTGTGTGTGTGTGTGTGTGTGCGTACATGCATGCATGTGTATGTGTGTGCTTGTGTGAAGGCGTTTCGGCCTAGTGCTTAGGTGTGTTACACTGATGATTGTGAGATTGTGGTTTCAATTTCTGGACCAGGCTGTGTGTTGTGTTCTTGAACAAAACTCTTCATTTCATGTTGCCCCAGTCCACTCAGCTGTAAATGGATAACCCTACGACAGAGTAGCCTTCCGATCAGGGGGAGGGTTTCAGCCTGCTTGCCTCATCAGCGAGGTGGCATCATTCGAAAGCTAAAACAAGGCAAAGCACACTGTGACCAGAAATATATCATCGATAGTCTGATCGATACCGTGATATATATATGTGTATATATATATATATACATATGATATATATCATCATCACCATCATCATCATCGTTTAACGTCCATTTTCCAGGCTAGCATGGGTTGGATGGTTCGACTGGGGTCTGGGAGGCCAGGAGGCTGCACCAGGCTCCAATCTGATCTGGCAATGTTTCTACAGCTGGATGGCCTTCCTAATGCCAACCACTGTGTGTGTGTGTGTATATATATATATATATATATATATATATATATATACACGCAGACACACACACACACACACACATATATATATATATATATATATATATATATATACATGCACACACACACACACACACACACACATATATATATATATATTATATATATATATATATATATATATATATATATATATATATATATATGTATATATATGTATATATATATATATATGTATATATATGTATATAAATATAAATATATATGTATATAAATTTATATATGTATGTGTGTGTGTGTGTGAACTCTTACATGTCATCTAACGATGGGAGAATCCATAATGATATATATATATATAATATATATATATATATATATATACACATATGTATGTATATGTATATATAGTATCAAAAGCCCCGGCACTGCCATCAAGATACAGAAGCAAATCCTGCAACAGCTTGGGCCTCAAAGGCCCACAGCTCTTCCATATCCTCCCTCAAAGCCTGAGGGACCTGCATGAAGTAGATGTAGACTTTTTCAAAACAAAACTGGATCTCCTTCAGTGAAGAGTTCTGGATGGCCCTACCCCGAGGCAAGCAACACAGGTGAGGGCAGCAACAGCAAACTCTCTTATCCCTCAAAGGAGGTTTTATGAAAGTGTAGCAAAGTGAATGGTGGTGCCCCAGCATGGTGGCATCCTGGGACTGAAACTTAGAATATATATATATTGGCTGTGTGATAAGTAGCTTGCTTACCAACCACATGGTTCTGGGTTCAGTCCCACTGCGTGGCATCTTGGGCAAGTGTCTTCTGCTATAGCCCTGGGCCAACCAATGCCTTGTGAGTGGATTTGGTAGACGGAAACTGAAAGAAGCCTGTCGTATATATGTATATATATATATATATATATGTGTGTGTTTGTGTGTCTGTGTTTGTCCCCCTAGCATTGCTTGACAACCGATGCTGGTGTGTTTACGTCCCCGTCCCTTAGCGGTTCGGCAAAAGAGACCAATAGAATAAGTACTGGGCTTACAAAGAATAAGTTCCGGGGTCGATTTGCTCGACTAAAGGCGGTACTCCAGCATGGCTGCAGTCAAATGACTGAAACAAGTCAAAGAGCCATATATATATATATATATATATATATATATATATAATTAGAGGTTGTGTTAACCTCATGAAGGGATGGTTTCATCCAAGGAAATACTGGTTCAATACCTGGTATTTTGGGGGGAATTGATTTCCTGAAAATAATAGGTGTATACATAAAAACATATATTTCGTTTTTGAAAGAACCTTAGATCAAGGTTAGAAACTGGCTCTTTCTCTATTGGCAAGAAATCTTGAAATAAAACTGAATATAAGGCACCAAATGAGAATGACTTCTCCCCAGACACAGTAAAAATATATTGTAAATATTCATTTATAAGAAGAAAATGGAGATTGGGAAGTTAATAATTGTTTATTATTAACAACAAATTGGTCCTCTTCACTTACAACCGTTTCTATTAATCCTCAATAAACGTTAAATTTACATTTATGTGACATGAGCATGATATCATCAGAGGAAAAAAAAAAGATGTACCTTTACATGCTACATGTGTGTTTGTGAATTCATTTTAGCAGACTGTATGTATGTATGTATGTGTGTATGTATGTATGTGTGTTTTGCATACATATATGCATACATACATACTACATACCTACATATATATATATATATACACCACACACATTTTTCGCCATGCTTTCCTGCTAAATCTACAAGCTTTTTCATTCTCTTTTTTTAATTTTTTTATTTTCTCTGATTCCTTTCTGTTGAAGAGCATAGGCTTGAAATATAAAAGACTTTTCCATTTTCCCAATTGCCAAACTAATACACCTGTTTGTTGTTCGAACACCTGTCTTCGTCTTTTGTTTTTCTATAAATTTCAGCTACATGTATATATATATAGGTGTGCGTGTGTGTGTATATATGAGCACGATGAAATCTCCTGTCGAAGACAACATATAAGTGTTGAGTTTCTGCTGAATGATTTCTGATCAAATGCTTTTGCTGCGCTCGCTCTTTCTCCATCGACATTGCCTAAAAAGGTGCCCAGGTGTGCCACTCATTCAGGTGTCAGAGGGATTGCAGAGCAACATGGAATGAAGTGACTTGCTCAAGATAACATGCTGCCCGATCTGGTAATCGAACCAATGCTCTAACGATTGTGAGTACAGTGCCTGAACCACTGGGCCACGTGCCTTTCACACACACACACACACACACACACACACACCACAGGTGTCAACAACCTGTTACTGAGCAAAGAATGTCAGAAATAATTTATTCGTATCTGACACACATACACCTGTCCCAGGTGTCAACAACCTGGGGAATAAGATGAAGAATGTTTGAAACAATTGTTGGTGTCTGTCTGTCTGTCTATCACACACGTGTCTACAGAGACTTTCGTAACATGTCTTATCCTGCTGTCAAGACCTGTATCAGATTTTATTTATAAATCGTACATCCCAGCCATGACCATCCCATCTGTTTGTATACATAAGCTGGTGTATTGTTGCTTGCTTAAGAAGTTCACTTCACAACCCCGTGGTTAGTGGCTCTTTCCCAGTCTACGCTTGTCACATGTCCTTGTCTTGGGGTAACAAAAACTATCGGAGTTGGTGGGGGGGATGCAGAGGAGGAGGAAAGGAAAAAATTCTTGTTGTAGAATGTCCCCCCCCCCCCCGTTTAACACCACACATTCTCTTCTGAGACAAAACTGGGCACCATTCTACCAGCAGGGACCTACCACCCGATCAAGCACCAGGCACAGGAGCCTACTCACACAAGACAGTAAAATGTGGTTTAATAACAATGTGGCTGCTATTTCTTGTAGGTTGAGAGTCTACTGATGGCTTCTGATTGCAACAGAAACATCATTAGTACCAGCCAAGACGTTCTCTCTTTCTTTCTCTCATACATACGTCAAAGAAAAGGATATCAATGGACAACTGCTTTGGAACCTCCAGTTTCTATATCCAGACTACGAATTCATATTCATACCAATAATAATTGGAGCACTAGGTTTTGTTAGTAAATGCTTAAAGGAGAATCTGGATAAACTGGGATTTTCAGAAAGAGAAACTGACCGGCCGTTTCGTACATTACAAGTGCAATCTGCGAGTGGAACAATAAAAATATGCAAGACTTTTCTCAAGTTGCAAATGTGAATTTGTCTGGGTTAACTACATCTCATACATACATACATACATACATCCCATACATGCATAGTTACATACATACATACATACATACATACATACATACATACATAACAGCAAAAATCATTTAAAAATAGAAAAGAACAAAAAAAAAAGAGGAGGAAAAATATGGAATCATTTTGGCTTGAATTATCAACTTTAAGAATCCTAATGAAACAATTTGACAAAATAAAAATTTGCCATGTAACATTTGGGCAAGCATAACATTTCTTATTTAACCTTTGACACACTTCTAGATACATACAATAAAAATGACCAAAATTAAAATTTCTCATTGAAATGCCATTTTAATTTATGTCCCAATTACCAGTTTAGTAATGACCAGGATATTTCAGTGAATTCTTTATTATTTTCAAAATTAGCACAGGAGTGGCTGTGTGGTAAGTAGCTTGCTAACCAACCACATGGTTCCGGGTTCAGTCCCACTGCGTGGCATCTTGGGCAAGTGTCTTCTGCTATAGCCCCGGGCCAACCAATGCCTTGTGAGTGGATTTGGTAGACGGAAACTGAAAGAAGCCTGTCATATATATATGTATATATATATATATAAGTGTGTGTGTTCGTGTTTGTGTGTCTATGTCTGTCCCCCTAGCATTGCTTGACAACCGATGCTGGTGTGTTTACGTCCCCGTAACTTAGCGGTTCGGCAAAAGAGACTGATAGAATAAGTACTGGGCTTACAAAGAATAAGTCCCGGGGTCGATTTGCTCGACTAAAGGTGGTGCTCCAGCATGGCCACAGTCAAATGACTGAAACAAGTAAAAGAGTAAAAAGAGTAAAAGAGTGTTGTTCAAGAGAAATATGGTAAGAAAAGGCTGGAGACGGAGATGGAATAAAATCATTAAAAATGGGGAAGAAATTGAAAGTGGTTGAGTTGTGACTGGTTCCACAGGTTGTTGCTTAGCAAAAGGTGTTCAATTAATTGAAAGAGTTAAAAGCAGAGGAAGGTGAGAAAGTCTGAGGAGTGGCTGGAAATTTAAAAAAAACACTTGGATCTCCATGTCCGTGAGTGTTGACACCAAAGCTGCATTGCAACTTCCCACTCAGTTGAAGGCTTTTATAGAAATCTGTAAATATTCACAAATCTAGCTTAACCCTTTCATTACCGTATTTCTGTTGAGATGCTCTGTGTTTCTTTCAATTACTTTAAATATAACAAAGAATTTATTAAAATAACTTCGTTATCATTCAGCTCAGTGTTAGGAACATAAATAGTGACTAAGGTTTGGTGGAAGATTTTAATTCAAAACTTATGAAAACAAGACATTTGTACTCAGAACCAAAGCCGGTTTCAGCCAGGTTGGTAACGAAAGGGTTAAACATATGAGATTACTGGCTAAAAGGAGAAGAAAGAGATGAGTCAGGATATAAGACAATAAAATATCGTCTTACTTTGTCATGGTGAGCAACAGCCACTGGAGACTTGAAACTTAACTCTTTAGAACAAACTGGTCAAATATATTGTTTTATTTATTCACATTATTTTCAATTAATCATGTGTTATCCGGTAGCTTTGAGATGTCATTGATGTGATTGTTTGTTTTTAGAATGACATTGTAGGGTAAGTGTGAGAAGTCAGATCTGACTGGTTGAACAGGTATAAAATATTTGGGCTGGATTTGGCCATTTTACATGCCAGAGCACTAAACCATTCCTTGATTTTCCTTTTATCATATTCTGTGACACTCTGTCAATAATGAAAGATGTCTTCAAATCTCATCTGCTTGTTCTATGGAAGTCAAAGCCTCAGCTCTATTCCCCAAACAGTTCTTTTATGTGTCACCAGCACAGATACCTTGTGCATTTGCAGGCTTCTTTGTAAACCATTGGCACGACTCAGATGTGACACACACACACACACACAAGACAGGCTTCTTTCAGTTTCTTTCTACCAAATCTACTCACAAAGCATTGGCTGTCCAAGGTGCCATGCAGTGGGACTGAATCAGGGATCATGTGGTTGGCCAGCAAGCTTATTACCACACAGCCACACAGCCATGCCTACACATAGAATACGTTTATTCTTTTATTTTCTAATTCTTTGACTTGTTTCAGTCATTTGACTCATCGCATATATAATAATAATAATAATAATAATAATAATAATAATAATAATAATAATAACAATGAAATTATTGTATACAGTGCCCAGGTGCACCACAACTTGTCAAAAGTGCGTATAAAGCATGACGAGTTTCTTTCAGTTTCCATCAACCAAATCCATTCACAAGGCTTTGGTCGGCCTGAGGCTATAGTAGAAGACACTTGCCCAAGGTGCCATGCAGTAGGACTGAACCCAGAACGATGTGGTTGGTAAGCAAGCTTCTTAGCACACAGCCACTTCTGTGCCTATATATATATATATATATATATATATATATATATATATATATATATATATATATATATATATATATATATATATATATATATATATATATATATATATATATTGCTTTTGTATTTGGCTTGCAAGATGCAAGATTCTTTATGTGAATTCGTGTGTTGAAGCATATTTTATTGTATCTGGAGAGAGTCATTCTGTTTTAATGCCTAATTAATTAACAAACTCAACAATTCAATTTCCACTCGTTTAGTTATTTATTTTTTCAATAAATTAGTAATGTGTGTGTGTGTGTGTGTGTGTGTGTGTGTGTGTGTGTGTGTGTGTGTGTGTGTATACATACATATATGTTTCTTTGTAAGGAATGTAAGGATGTATATGCATGCATGTATGTCTTTGTATTGATATTTATATTGTCCCCACCTACCACTTGACAACCGGTGTTGGTTTGTTTACATCCTCATGATTTAGTAGTTTGACAAAAATATCTTGTAGAACAGGTATTCTTTTACCGGTTTCAGCTAGAATCTGGGGCCATACTGGAGCACTGTCTTTCAGTGTTTTGGGGTCTCTTTTCTGTACAGTTTTTGGTGAAGAAGCGAGTTAGAAGGGGCTGCTCTTGTTTGTGCCCCCTGTGCAAATGTGGGCTCATCTGCGATTTCAGATAGAAATTTGTCCATGTGTTTTTTGAAGGTTGTTGTCCCCTGAAACCCAAGCTGTTGAAATACTGGGACCTGTTTGAAATGAAGAAGAAAGGATCTTTGGTATTATGCAGTGCCATCCTAGACATTTTTTAAAAATATGTACCGGAGCGATTTTTCGACGAAACCTTTCGAAGCAGAGCCCCAGCATGGCCACACCAATGAATGTTACGAAGTTAAGTTTAAAACCCAACAGAAGAGGTTCTCGCGCAAGCCATAATTTGTTGTACATGGGAAGTAACTCTAGAAACAGTTAAGCCATACAGAGTTAATTCCCCTTCAGTTCAAGTGAATCCCGGACTTTGCTCTGTTGAACGGATTGTGGCTAATGTTGAAATATTTTAGTGAATTTATCCACTTCGCTCTACTTTCTTCTCGTCTTTCCTACCTGGGGAGATTCGCAACCCTTCTCTAGTCATGCATTAAAGCCATCTAATCACCTCTACCTTTTCCTTGCTACTTTCCTAGTTTTGTTTCCTTTGATATCATCCAACAAAGTTGTTTTGTGACTTTCATTGGTTTTGTTTATTTTGCGACTGTTGTTTTATTCTTGTAGTTTTTGTTGTATGTTGTTGCTGTTGTTGTCGTGTAGCTTTACATCATGGAGGAGTTCTGTGATCAACACCATTCCCCCCCATGTCTAAAATTTCAACCCAAGATACTTTATATGATTTTAATAATAATAATAATAATAATGAAATTATTGTATCAGTGCTCAGGTGCCCCACAACTTGTCAAAAAGTGTGTATAAAGCATATGCAGTAATGTACAAATGTCTGGGAAGTGAACAGTGTATGAGTCAGATCCATGTTTGCGTGTGTATGGAGGGGAGAAAACCAGGTGTAGTGTTGACGAATCTCAGGAAGCTTGGAAGTTTTGAAGGATGCAGTGCTCCGACAACTAACAACCGATGCCGGCAGTTTGCTCCATGCTTCAGCAACTCTCAGCGTGAAAAAATGTTTCCTAAAGTCATGGGAGCTGTGCTGTTTTCTGACTTTGTAAACATGTCCACGGGTGTTAGACGGGTGGAGTTTGAAAAGGTGCTCAGAGTTATTGTTTGTAAGATGGTTAATAATTTTATGGGTATCTGTAAGTCAGCTGCCAGACGTTGGAGTTTCAATGTGTCCATGCCCAGAGAAGTAAGGCGTTCAGAATATGGCAAATGCCTGATGGACGGTATTCTCTTGAATAATGTTTCTGAAAGTCATGGGAGCTGTGCTGTCTAACCACCCAATCCTGTATTTTGAAGATCAATAAACAAGATGGAATGACTCGTTTCATACATTTTATGGAAAGTGTAAAGATTGAATTTCATTTAAGTTTGTTAAAAGGAATTTTATTTACGATATGCAAAATGGCGTTGGAGTTTATCGCAAATATTTTATGCTGAGAAAAACAGGAGAAGGAAGAACAGAATCTTCTGAAAAGATAAACACCTTTTCATTATCCAAAATTCACGAGATATAGTCTATGTATATAACATCTATATTTATCTATCTATCTATCTATCTATCTTACTATCTATCTATCTTTCGCTCTCTCCATATATATATATATATATATATGTATGTATGTATGTGTATATATATATATATGTAAACACACACTATAACTACATTAGATAAACATTGTATATAGGCTAGTTATAGACACCATATAGATTACATATAGACTAGATGTAGTGTATATAAATCATCATCTGATGTCACTTTTCTATGCTGGTATATGTGTGTGTGTGTATACATATACATATATATATATATATATATATATATTTAAAAAAGGAGATGTGGAACACGAGTTGTGATATATATAAAAAAGGAAATGAAGAAAATGCTGACAAAATAATTTAAGTAAGGGAGAGTGTATTTAATTAGGTGAAAGTTCCTTTTACCAGTTGCGCATTTGTTATGCTTATCAAAAGATATTTTGAGTGAGATAGAGATCCTTTCTGATTGATTTTTTTCTCTTATCTGTGAGATAAGAGAAAAAAATCAATCAGAAAGGAACTTTATCTTTTGATAAGCATAACAAATGCGCAACTGGTAAAAAGAACTTTCACCTAATTAAATACACTCTCCCTTACTTAAATTATTTTGTCAGCATTTTCTTCATTTCCTTTTTATATATATATATGCACCTCTTATGTGCCCATAGCTTACACTGGGTACATCTTATGGAGTTTCTAAAAGGTGTAGGTAGAAACTCCATAAGATGTACCCAGTGTAAGCTATGGACACATAAGAGGTGCAGCAATATCAAAGGAAAATTAACCGAGAAGATAGCTTTTGTGTGCGGCAGATGCACAGGGGCAATAGACACCACAGATGCTCAGAAAACAGATTCCATCACTCTCCAGGGGAAGAAACTAGAAGTAGTTGATAGTTTCCGCTACCTAGATGACCAAGTTAGTAGCGGGGGTGGATGCTCAGAGAGCGTTACCACTAGAATAAGAATAGCTTGGGCAAAGTTTAGGAAGCTTCTCCCCCTACTGGCAACAAAGGGTCTCTCACTAAGAGTGAAAGGAAGGTTGTACGACGCATGTGTGCGAACTGCCATGCTTCACGGTAGTGAAACATGAGCTGTGACTGCGGAGGACATGCGTAGACTTGAAAGAAATGAAGCTAGCATGATCTGCTGGATGTGTAATGTCAGTGTCCATGCACAACAGAGTGTAAGCGTCCTGAAAGAAATGTTGGGCATTAGAAGCATCGGATGCAGAGTGCAGGAGAGACAATTGCGTTGGTATGGTCATGTACTAAGGATGGATGGATGAGAGATGTGTGAAGAAGTGCCACTCCCAAACTGTTGTAGGAGTCCGGGGTAGAGATAGACCCAGGAAGATATGGGACGAGGTGGTCAAGCGTGACCTTCGTATGTTGAGCCTCACAGAGGCTATGATGAAAGACCGAGACCTCTGGAGATATGCTGTGACTTCGAAGACCTGACAAATGAAGTGAGACAAATGAAGTGAATACATATTAAGCAGGGCTATCTTCCTGAAGGGATCTGTGATTTGTCTGCTTTCCTACTTACCAAGAATTTGGTCTTGGCTTAGATAATTCTAAGGCCCTTTGATTCTAGTTCTTGCTTCCATAACTGAAATTTCTGCTAGAGATTCAGCAATAAGAACAAGGTCGTTGGCATAGAGGAGCTCCCAAGGGCAGCTAGTCTTAAATACCTCAGTTATAGCTTGGAGAACTATGACAAACAAGAGGGGGCTAAGAACTGATCCCTAGTGGACTCCTACTTGTACATTAAATTCCTTGCTATACTTTCATCTTACTTACAGCATCCCTGTACATGGTTTGTACAGCTCTCACTAACCACTCACCTATTCCTAGTTTCCACATTGCCCATCAAATAAGGGAGTAGGGGACCCTGTAAGAGGCTTTCCCCATGTTAACAAAAGCCAGATACTTCTCCTATTGCCTCACCAGGAAGAATGCATCGGTGGTGCTTCTACCTGGCAAAATCCAAACTGCATCTCATATATGCTAACTCTCTTAATTAACTGAGCTATGATCCATAATATAGATACATACTTTGCAGGTGCTGGTGCCACGTACAATGCACTTGTGCCAGTGATATGCAAGAAGCAGCAAGCACACTCTGTGAAGTCCAGCCATGGAAATCATGCCACAACACACACACAAGGAAGTCTGGACAGCTCCCTGGCTTGCCAGCTCCTACCCATATCAGCATGGCAAATGGACATTAAATGATGATGATGATACATAAATATGTGTGTGTGTGTGTGTAGATAAAAATAGATATGGCCGGTTTATGGGGTTATCCTGGACTTCACATCCCTAAAGTGCTTAGCTTTACACTGTTTCTTCAGACCCTAAACTCGGCTTATGGCCCCTGTAGAAAATGGAGGAGAAAAAGACTTCACTACTTTTTGTCAACAACAAGGGAGTGTCTCTATCCAAAATTGACTCTGTTGGCTTGTGGGTCCTAGGACATCAGCAGGAATTTCCTGAAGTGCAAGCAGGGTCTGAGAACTTCTGTTCTGCAGTTAAGGATGTTCCTCAGATTGAGGGAGTCCTTTAATATCCTCATCTGCTTGACTATGCACAGCTTACAACACTCGGTCCCGTTTATGTAGGTGCCTCGGTTTTCTAGAATCTTCCATGATATTAAGCTTGGAGTTCCTTTGTCTTCCAGCCACCATACATGGCTGGCCACGGATGTAGGGTATCTCCCCTCTGGGATTCTGAAAGAGGGTCTGTGGTTGGAAAGGCACTGCTTGAACGTGTTTTCAGAACATCTGATGTGTGGGTTCATGTGTGGGTTTTGGTGATGCTGCTGCTGATTCCACAGTTGTTGGTGTTGGTGCCATTAATGCTGGCATAGGCGCACATCATTGGTGGTGTTGCTGTTGGTAGCGCTTTAGTCATCGTTGTTGCTGTTGGTGGAGCTGTTATTAGTACTAACGTGGTGGCTGATGTGGTCACCGTTGCAATTGTTATCATTAGCGATGGGGCTGCTGCTATTTCTGCATGAATTTGCACAACATAATAACAGGTGGAGCTGTGAATGCTAATTCTGAGACTGCAACTAATTATCCTGAATACTTGAAGAAAATGAATGCTGAAGGTGGGGAATGGGGAGGGGGGGCGACACTAGAACAAGTACACAATGTTGATGAAACCTTACTTTTCTGGAAACACATTCCTGCTAGAACTTGTATTTCTCAAGATCAACACCAGGATTTAAGGCTTCCAAAGATCGTCTGACACTTCTTTTGGGAGGAAATTCTGCTGGGGATATGGAATTGAAGCCCTTACTCATGTATCACTCCAAAAATCCAAGGACTTTAAAGTGTTACACAAAATATAATCTAACTGTGATTTGGTGTTCAAATAAGAAGGCATAGATGACTGACAGCTTTTCCAAAGAGTGGTTTACAAACGTTTTTAGTCCTGCTGTAGAAAGATACAGTGCTGGATATAACATTTCTAACAAAGCATTGCCTCTTTTATAAATAATAATAATAATATAATAGTGAAATTATTGTGTACAGTGCTCAGGTGCACCACAACTTGTCAGAAAGTGCGTATAAAGTACATGCAGTAATGTAGAAATGTCTGGGAAGTGAACAGTGTATGAGTCAGATCCATGTTTGCGTGTGTATGGAGGGGAGAAAATCAGGTGTAGTGTTGGTGAATCTCAGGAAGCATGGAAGTTTTGAAGGATGCAGTGCTCCGACAACTAACAACTGGTGCTGGCAGTTTGTTCCATGCTTCAGCAACTCTTAGCATGAAAAAATGTTTCCTAAAGTCATGGGAGCTGTGCTGTTTTCTGACTCTGTAAATATGTCCACGGGTGTTGGACGGGTGGAGTTTGAAAAGGTGCTCAGAGTTATTGTTTGTAAGATGGTTGATAATTTTATGGGTGTCTGCCAAGTCAGCTGCCAGACGTTGGAGTTTCAATGTGTCCATGCCCAGGGAAGCAAGGCGTTCAGAATATGGCAAATGCCTGATGGAGGGTATTCTCTTGGTTGCACGTCGCTGAGCTGCTCAGCAAACTTTGATGACTTTTCTGATAATGCGGAAGTAGAGTGTATCCCCAGGAATACAAGTTCTTTACTCTAACCAAAGGATCTAACCAATGGCTAGCTTTAAAGCATATTATTTGAGAACTCTCAAACGACTTATGAAAGTAACTGACAGGGAGAAAAAACCTACAGTCAGAGATTTTGGGAAGAAATTCAACAAAATGGATGCTGTCGATAATATAACTGAGTCATAGGGTGAATTGAAACCCCCAACTTCGAATAGTGCTTGGAAAAGTAAATGACCAGATTATATCCATGACATTACAAGTTTTGCACAAGCAGAACATCTACATCAAATTCAGAAAGATATCGTAACACTTGCAAAGTATGTAGACTTTGAAGAAGTCATAAAGGACAACGTGATTGAGATGCTGGCGTCCCAGGGAGAAAGTTTATCTCTACAAGGAGCTGATGCTTTTAGAAAAAGAACAAGCTGAGAATACAGGTGAGACAATGGAAGTTTCACCTGGAGCACTTAAATTGGCTGAGAAAGTTATTGCTCGATAAATGGCAGTTATCGAGGAAGGTCGGAAGGTTTTTGCTGATAAGGATCCTAATCATGAACCTAACATAAAAATGACAAAAGGGGTCTACAATGAGCTCAGTTCCTATACAGAGCTGTGCAAAGCAATGACTCACCATAAACAACAAACAACAACGTGCAGAAGTGGTTGTGTGGTAAGTAGCTTGCTTACCAACCACATGGTCCCGAGTTCAGTCTCACTGTGTGGCACCTTGGGCAAGTGTCTTCTACTATAGCCTCAGGCTGACCAAAGCCTTGTGAGGGGATTTGGTAGATGGAAACTGAAAGAAGCCCGTCGTATATATGTATATATATATATATATATATATATATATATATATATATGTGTGTGTATGTATGTGTGTCTGTGTTTATCCCCCCAACATCGCTTGACAACCGATGCTGGTGTGTTTATGTCCCCATAGCTTAGTGGTTCAGTAAAAGAGACCGATGGAATAAGTATTAGGCTTACAAAGAATAAGTCCTAGGGTCGATTTTCTCGATTAAAGGCGGTGCTCCAGCATGGCCGCAGTCAACTGACTGAAACAAGTGAAAGAGTAAAGAGAGAGAGAGTAACTCTGGATAAGTTCTTCTTCGCCTCAAACTCATTTTTGTGATGAAGAACTCTAAAACAGTAAATATTGTCTGTCTGTCCTCCTCCTCCTCTTCACTCAGTTGTCAACATCTTTTGTAGTAAGAACGATCTGTTACGATATCTCGATTCTTATTAATTCCCTCGAGGAATGCTTTTGTGTTTTCAAGGCATCTAAATTGCCCCTTTTATGCTTAGAAATTGTTATTTTCGCGTATAAAAGTGACCCTCTTGCTCTCTATTGTTTTCTTGCGCTTAATTTTCCTTTCAAAAAAGTTGATAGGAACGTAATATCACCTTGACAACACGAAAATCAAGAGGATAACGAATCATGCATGACGAGATTTCGCGTTACGCAGGTTTTCAGCAACGTATTTGTTCCGTAAAGCAAAGGATTTCTGTAGTTATAAATAGTTCAAGGGAGTTAACTCTTATTATATGCGCAGAGTTACTTCCCTTCCAAATAGAACGCGTCAAAAGAGTCCCTATGTGGTCAACAAAGCTTTTAGAAATAGCAGCTAAATTTCTCTCAATTTACGACCTACCTCGTCAAAACAGGAACGACAGATCTGACGTCAGATATATAATATGATGGGGTGGTCATGGATAGAAATTCAGAGAAAAGTAATTCGTAAAAATGCGATTGGTGCTTTGAAAATATTTGGAAGGCTATTGTTTTAATGTTGGACGTGATTGGTTCGTTTCCTATTACTTAGATAATACTTGATGGCCGAGGGAAAAGGAATCAAGAAAGTAGACAGATGGCTGTTGTTCGAACAGGCGCAAACAGCACAGATTATAATACGAATTATAAATAATAATAATAATAATAATAATAACAATAATAATAATACTAATAATAATAATCATCATCATCATCATCGTTTAACGTCCGTTCTCCATGCTAGCATGGGTTGGACGGTTCGACCGGGGATCTGGGAAGCCAGAAGGCTGCACCAGGCTCCAGTCTTATCTGGCAATGTTTCTACAGCTGGATGCCCTTCCTAACGCCAACCACTCCGTGAGTGTAGTGGGTGCTTTTTACGTGCCACCTGCACAGGTGCCAGGCGAGGCTGGCAACGGCCACGGTCGGATTGGTGCATTTTACGTGCCACCAGCACAGAAGCCAGTCGAGGCGGCACTGGCATCAGCCACGAGTTGGATAGTGCTTTTTACGTACCACCAGTCCAGGGGTCCTGGCTGGTTCAATTCGATTTAATAATCCTTTCTACTAAAGGCACAAGGCCTGAAATTTTTAGGGGAGGGAGTTAATTGATTACATCAGCCCCAGTGTTCGACTGGTACTTCTTTATCAACTCTCGAAAGGATGAAAGGCAAAGTCGACCTCAGCAGAATTTGAACCCAGAACATAAAGACCGACAAAATACCGACAGGCATTTTGCCTGACGTGCTAACAATTCTGCTTGTTCACTACCTTAATAACAATAATAATAATAATAATAACAATAATAATAATAATAATATAATAATAACAATAACAATAATAATAATAATAATAATAATTATAACAACAATAATAATAATAATAATAATAATAATAATAATAATTATAACAACAATAATAATAATAATTATAACAACAATAATAATAATAATAACAATAATAATAATAATAATAATAATTATAACAACAATAATAATAATAATAATAATAATAATAATAATAATTATAACAACAATAATAATAATAATAACAATAATAACAATAATAATGATAATAATGGTTTCAAATCTTGGCACAAGGCCAGGAAATTTTGGGGGAGGGTACAAGTCAATTACATCGACCCCAGCGTTCAACTGGTACTTAATTTATCAACTATCGAAAGGATGAAAGGCAAAGTTGACCTCGGCAGAATTTGAACCCAGAACATTCAGACAGACAAAACGTCGCTTAGTATTTTGCCTGATGTGCTAATCGTTCTGCCATGATATGCTAATGACACACACGCAAATGTTGTGCTGTATGGAATACTAAAGAGGACACAACTTTTTTTATTATGAAACACAGGATTTTGAGATTCCACGTGTTGGTAGAGCAACTCTTCCTCTTAACCATAGGTTCTCAAAGTGGGTGCTACCTATTTCTTTACTACCCACAAGGGGCTAAACACAGAGAGGACAAACAAGGACAGACAAATGGATTAAGTCGATTATATCGACCCCAGTGCGTAACTGGTACTTATTTAATCGACCCCGAAAGGATGAAAGGCAAAGTAAACCTCAGCGGAATTTGAACTCAGAACGTAACGGCAGACGAAATATGGTTACGCATTTCGTCCGGCATGCTAACGTTTCTGCCAGCTCGCCGCCCCCTAGTGGGTGTTGAAAAGGTCCAGGTGGGCGCTGGTGTCTAAGGGGGGGGTGGTGCAGGGGAACAAGGAGGCACTGGGAGGAAGGCAGTGGATTGGGGGACACTATGAATTTATTATAATATTATTATATTATTGTATACAAATTATATAATATATTAAATATCAAATGATTCATAGTATATATATAAATTAGTAAAATATAAAATATTTATTTTACACATAAAAATAGGGGTGGGGGCACTGAGGACTTTTTTTAGGTGCCTATGAGGGGGAGGGGTGGCCCACAAAGTTTGAGAAGCTCTGCTCTAAACAAAGCTACAACTCGACATTGTCTCAATTTTAAATGAGACATTTATGCCATCATTAGACCTAATTCTAGAATGTGTGTGTGTGTGTGTGTGTATGTCTATATCTGTCTGTCTGTCTGTCTGTCTATCTATAATTTCCTAGTGCTGTTTTTATAAACAAGCATGTGCGTTTTCTGTGTTGATGTTATTGTTGCACACTTGTGAAAACACAGAGGTGTGAGTTCAAGTCCTATGCATTCAGAAAACCCACTTTTTTCAATTGAGGGCTTATATGCCCCCAGTATTAGACTATTTACCTTAGTCAATACATGGTGATCACTTATAAGCTTTAAGCTTGTAAAATATTATTTTCATTATTTACAGATTTGTGTGTGTGTGTGTGTGCGTGTGTGTGTGTATATATGTGTATATTCACATACACATAAGTGTATGTTTTCATGTATGTATGTGAGTATAATAGCCACTAAAAGATTTACGACCAAGAAAAGCCCTTGACCAAGTCAGCCAGAACCTTGGGTCGCAGCATGATGCAAGAATATGAAGACATTTATCAAAGAGTTTAATAACATCTCTTTAACTCTTCACATGGGAGGATGTGTGTGTGTGTATGTGTGTGTGTGTGTGTGTGTGTGCACAGAACAGCTAGTGTGGTATGGAGGTATGTGTATGGGGGTGCTAACTCAAATAATATTTTACTTTATTGTATGCTTTATTTTTACTTTTATTTCTCATTTTTATCTTGTTTTTCTTAATTTCTTCCTATCTTTGTTTATAAAGTTGCAATGGAATCCTTCCATGACCATTCCTACCCAATGGCTTAAACTTACTATCACTAACTGCATGCTGCATCAAAACCAAGTTATTTTATCAAGAGGCGCAGGAGTGGCTGTGTGGTAAGTAGCTTGCTTACTAACCACATGGTTCCGGGTTCAGTCCCACTGTGTGGCACCTTGGGTAAGTGTCTTCTACAATAGCCTTGGGCCGACCAAAGCCTTGTGAGTGGATTTGGTAGAGGGAAACTGAAAAGAAGCCCGTCATATATATGTATATATATACATGTATGTGTGTGTATATGTTTGTGTGTCTGTGTTTGTCCCCCCAACATCGCTTGATAACTGATTCTGGTGTGTTTATGTCACCGTAATTTAGCGGTTCGACAAAAGAGACCGATAGAATAAGTACTAGGCTGACAAAGAATAAGTCCTGGGGGTCAATTTGCTCAACTAAAGGTGGTGCTCCAGCATGGCCACAGTCAAATGACTGAAACAAGTAAAAGAGTATACCCTTTGTAACATGACCTGACGAGATGCATCTACACCGAGGGGTGCACCACAACCAGTTGCACAGTATCCCACCTGCAAGGAACACCGTATATGTTTCTATGTGCTAGTATTAGTTTCATGCTTGTTATGCATTGTGGGCAGTTGCCTGAAGATTGTGCCAGAGCATCAGACATGTTAAAAAATACTGTTTGGTATTCTTTCATTGCATGAAACTAAAAGTCACACATAGAAGCATATATTGTGTTTGTTAAATAATATATTTATCTCTCACCAGATGGAGCACTTTTTTTTGTGTTAGTCTTGCCTTTACGGAACAGTACACTTTGTGCATATGTATATATATGAGATGCTTAAAACATCTGATGGTGTGGGCTATGGCCTAGTCACCCGGATTGTAAACCAGGTAGTTCATGATGGAGTCATACCCATAGACAGGCATAGCAGCACCATAGTCAACTGCTACAAGGGTAAAGGTGATGCTTTAGATAGAAATAACTGTAGGGATATCAAACTGCTGGGTCAGGTGATGGAGGTCACAGAGAGGGTCATAGCCCAACTAATTTGGGAGAGAGTCTACTTAAATGAGATGCAGTACGGTTTTGTGCCATGTAGAAGCACCACTGATGCTGTATTACTGGTTCGACAACTACAGGAGAAATACCTAGCCAAGATAAACCCTTATACTTGGATATTTTGTGGACTGGAGAAAGCCTTTGACAGGGTCCCCTGATCTCTTATTTGGTGGGCGATGTGGAAACTGGGGATTGACGAATGGTTAATAAGGGCTGTACAGAGATGCCATTAGTAAGGTTAGGGTTGGCAATGAGTATAGTGAAGAATTCCGGGTAGAAGTAGAGGTCCACCAAGGTTCAGCCATCAGTCCCCTTTTATTCATCATAGTCCTCCAGGCAATAACAGAGGAATTCAAGATGGGTTGCCCCTAGGAGCTCCTCTATGTTGATGACCTGGTCCTCATAGCATAATCACTACCGGAACTAAAAAAAATTTGGGGTGTGAAAGCTAAGTTTAGAATCAAAAGGCCTTAGAGTAAATGTAGCAAAGACCAAAGTTATAGTAAGCAGAAAGGCGAACTCATCACACACCCCTTCAGGTAGGTGGCCCTGCTTGATCTGTAGAAAAGGTGTAGGTAGAAACTCCATAAGATGTACCCAGTGTAAGCTATGGACACATAAGAGGTGCAGCAACATCAAAGGAAAATTAACCGAGAAAATAGCTTTTGTGTGTGGCAGATGCACAGGGGCAATAGACACCACAGATACTCAGAAAACAGATTCCATCACTCTCCAGGGGAAGAAATTAGATGTAGGTTGATAGTCTGCTACCTAGGTAACCAAGTTAGTAGTGGAGGTGGATGCTCAGAGAGCGTTACCACTAGAATAAGAATAGCCTGGGCAAAGTTTAGAAAGCTTCTACCCCTACTGGCGACAAAGGGTCTCTCGCTCAGAGTGAAAGGTAGATTGCATGACACATGTGTGCAAACTGCCATGCTTCAGAGTAGTGAAACATAGGCTGTGACTGCGGAGGACATGCGTAGGCTTGAAAGAAATGAAGCTAGCATGATCTGCTGGATGTGTAATGTCAGTGTGCACACACAACAGAGTGTAAGTGCCCTGAGAGAAATGCTGGACATAAGAAGCATTGGATGTGGCGTGCAAGAGAGACGTCTGCACCGGTATGGTCATGTACTATGGATGGATGAGGAGAGATGTGTGAAGAAGTACCACTCCCAAACAGTTGATGGAATCCAGGGTAGAGGTAGACCCAGGAAGACATGGGATGAGGTGGTCAAGTATGACCTTCGAACATTGGGCCTCACAGAGGCAATGATGAAAGACTGAAACCTCTGGAGATATGCTGTGACTGTGAAGACCCGACAAATAACGTGAGTTTATGGCTGTTTCCTGCACCAGCTTCACATAGAAGCCCCACCCCATCCAAAGTGCCTTGGGTCGCAGGATGGCCTGCTGTGCTTACCTTGGATCATAGGGTGACCTGCTGTGCTTGAGGAAACCTATTGAGTCAAGTACATCAACATCAAAAAATCAAATGGAAAATGTAGTTGTGATACCTGTGATGGTGGCACGTAAAAAGCACCATCCGAACATCGCCAATGCCAGTCCCGCCTTGACTGGCTTCCGTGCTGGTGGCACATAAAAAGCACCAACCGATCGTGGCCGCTGCCAGCCTCTCCTGGCCCCTGTGCCGGTGTCACGTAAAAGGCACCCACTACACTCACGGAGTGGTTGGCGTTAGGAAGGGCATCCAGCTGTAGAAACACTGCCAGATCAGACTGGAGCCTGGTACAGCCTTCCCGCTTCCCAGATCCCCGGTCGAACCGTCCAACCCATGCCAGCATGGAAAACGGACGTTAAACGATGATGATAATGATGATGATGATGATGATATATATGAGAAGGGCTTCTTTCAGTTTGCATGTATGAAATCCACTGACAAGGCTTTGGTAGGAGACACTTGCTCAAAATGCCATGTAATGGGAAGCAAACTCGTTACCACAGAGCCATGCCTGTGCCTAAGTAAACGTGTGTGTGTGTGTGTGTGTGTGTGTGTGTAGACATTATATGATTGTCAGATTGTTGAACTACTTTCTTACCTACCTGCCCACCCACCTGCCCAGATGCATGCCTACCTGTCTACCTATATACATATCTATATATCTTTGTAAGTACCAATCTATCATACCCTACCTTATTGCGTGTGTGTGTGTGTGTGTGTGTGTGCATTTGATAGATGGTTTCTGTAATCAAAACCTCCAATGTTGTCAGGTAAACAAAATTAATTACTTGTCCAAGTCACGCATCAACTAGACTTGTTGGTAGAAACATGTTTCACTTCTTACAACACAAACCACTTCAACTGTCATTATTGGGGCTGGGGAGTCGAGGTGGGTGGCCGTGGCCGTGGTGGTGGTCACGTGGAACCAGTAAATGGAAATATTTTTCCTCTTGCATTGTTCTTATATTTTTTTAATCCGGAAAACATTGAGAAATCTTATCTTTGCTTCTAGATTGGGAAATACACCTGTTCTGAAAACTAATACATAGACACACACACACACACACACATATATATATATATATATATATATATATATATATATATATATAGCAATATCAGAGGAAAGTTAACAGGGAAAATAATCTTTGTGTGTGGCAGATGTACAGGTAGAATAAAGATGAGAAAAATACAGAGAATAGACTCGATGAAATGCGAGGGGGATACCTAGAAACAGTTGGTAGCTTTCATTATCTTTAATTCAGCAACAGAGGTTGTTGCCCTGAGAGTGTAGCTGCTAGAATAAGCAATAGGCTGAGCAGAGTTCAGAGAGCCTCTGCCTTTGTTGGTAAGAAAGGGTCTCTGCCTCAGAGTGAAAGGCAGATTGTATGATGCCTGTGTGTAAACAGCCATGCTACATGGGCAGTGAAACATGGGCTGTGACTGCAGAGGCACTTGGAAAAATACACACCGACACCCACCCACACCCACACATGCACAAACATACATATTCATTATAGATAGATATGCACACACATATGTATATATGTATTTGTATAAACATACGTATATATATATATATTATATATATGTATGTATATATATATATATATATTATATAGAGTTATATATATATGTGTGTGTGTGTGTGTGTGTGTGTGTGTATATATATGTGTGTGTATATATATATATAATAGTATGTGTGTGTGTGTGTGTGTGTGTGTAGATATATATGTGTGTGTATATATATGTATGTATGTATATATATATATATATATAGATTATATGTGTGTGGTGTGTGGGGTGTGTGTGTGGTGTGTGTGGTATATATATGTGTGTGTATATATATATATATATATGTGTGTGTGTGTGTGTGTGTATATATATGTGTGTGTATATTATGTATGTATGTATGTATATATATATATATATATATATATATATATATATATATATATATATTATATATATATATATATATCACACACACCAAATTAAGAGGAATGACCACTAAAGTGGACACCTAATATGCTAACACAGATGTCAAATCGCCATTACCATGAAGAATGTGTTCTCAAGAAAAATCTCAGCAAAAGACCAAAATGTAAAAATGAGGAAAACAAATGAAAATATATGAAATCAAAAACGGTTTCCTACGTTCCATGGTTTCACTTGTTAATATCTACGTAAATAAAACACGCAGATATCTGCAAGATGGTCAACGTAGTCTGTCACTTACAAACACAATTGTGTCCTGGAAATTGTGTTTTGTAAGTCTTGGTGACCTTCCTAATGCTAGCGCCACATAAAAAGCATCCAGTCCACACTATAAATTGGTTGGCATTTGGAAGGGCATCCAGCTGCAAAAACCCATTGTTATTGATAGTGGCCCTCTCAGACATACCCTCAGCTGCTCAAATAGCCACCCTTGCTAGCTATGCAGAAGATACAAAAGTCCCTCAGACAATACAAAATTCTGGAAATATTGCACATCTGCAACAAGAGTTGGATGCAATATGCAGGTGGGCTGAAGACAACAACATGCAGTTTAATGCAGGAAAATTCCAAGCCCTACGCATACCAGCACTCAACGCTGAATATCATGCAGACAGGATACAGTGGTTTGGGAGGAATTGCAATCCCTGAATCAAAACCAATGTGTGACCTGAGCATTGACATGAGCAATGATGCATATTACCAGTTTGGTAATAAAATGCGAATGGCTAGATGGATGGATCCTCTGAACTTTCAAAACAAGAGAAAAGGAGACAATGATGGTCTTTTGGAGGACATACATTGTCAGCTGCTTGGACTACTGCTCCCAACTATGGTCACCATACAATATAAAATTAACGGTGGAACTTGAAGCAATCCAACATATCAGCTGCTGGGAAAGACTGAAAAAGTTAAAAGTCTTCTCCCTAGAACAAAGGCAGGAAAGATATGCAGTGATATACGTCTGGAAAATCCTAGAAGGCCTTGT
Source organism: Octopus sinensis (assembly GCF_006345805.1). Lineage (NCBI taxonomy): Eukaryota > Metazoa > Mollusca > Cephalopoda > Octopoda > Octopodidae > Octopus > Octopus sinensis. The sequence goes on along the minus strand of NC_042998.1, from coordinate 205,515,837 downwards.
ACCAAACTTTGGTATTGAAAGTTACTCAAAGAGCAGAGCAGGGTGCCATTGCATAGTGTCAAAGATCTCTGCATCTCCATCAAAATACAGGACCAGATCCTGCAACAGCTTCGGTTTCAAGGGTTCACAGCTCCTCAATATCCTTCCAAAATGCCCGAGGGACCTGCATGGTGTAGATGTAGGTGTCTTAAAAAGAAAACTGGATCTCCTCCTGCCAAAGATGGCACATAAAAAGCGCCATTTGAGTGTTAGGCTTCACGGAGGAAGTGACAAGTGACCAAGACCTTTCGTGATACACCGTGCTTGTGTTGACCTATCAAACCAAGTGAGACCGTAGTCATGGCTGATGCTTGTGTCACATCAATGGCACTCATGCCAGTGGCACATAATAAAAGCACCCACTGCACTCTTGGAGTGGTTGGTGCTAGGAAGGGTGTCAAACCGTAGAAACCCTGGATTGGAACCTGATGCAACTCCCCAACTCAGCAGTATTCAGTCAAACCATCCAACCCATGCCAGCATGCAAAGCAGACGTTAAATGACGATGATGATGATAATATGTATATCATCTGCATTGACTTTCTCACTGGTAATGCCTTTCCCTATACATATATATATATATATTATATATATATATACACATATATATTGATATATATATATACAAATATATATTGATATATATATATATATAGTGTGAAAAAGTGCCAATCCCTAGCAGTTGAGGGAACCCGTGGAAGAGGTAGACCCAGGAAAACCTGGGACGAGGTGGTGAGGCACGACCTTCAAACATTAGGCCTCACCAAGGCAATGACTAGTGACTGAGCCCTTTGGAAATTTGCTGTGCATGAGAAGACCCTGCAGGACAAGTGAGTCCCTCCCGTGTCCCTTGCCAGGGATGTAGCCAGCCCACTTATGCATGATTTTCCTTCCTTAGACACACGAAGACCTGTTGAGGCAAGTGAAGTTGAAATTGAATTCGAAATTGAACCACATCCGACGACTGGCAGCCATGCCAACCTCCCTCCATTGGACACTAAACTCTGCTTGTGAAGACCTGTTGGGGCAAGTGAAATCGGAATCGAAATTGAACCAATCCTATGACTGGCACCCGGCCATTGCCAGTGCCGCTGGACTGACTCCTGTGCAGGTGGCAAGTAAAGAAACACCGTTTCGACCCTGTACTTGAGGAGACCTATTGAGTCAAGTACATGAACATGAAAAATCAATGGAAATTGTAGTTGTGATCCCTGTGCTGGTGGCACATAAAAAGCACCATCCGAACGTGGCTGATGCCAGCACCGCCTTGACTGGCTTCCATGCCGGTGGCAAGTAAAAAGCACCCACTACACTCACGGAGTGGTTGGCGTTAGGAAGGGCATCCAGCTGTAGAATAACTGCCAGATCAGACTGGAACCTGGTGCAGCCTCCTGGCTTCCCAGACCCCAGTCAAACCGTCCAACCCATGACAGCATGGAAAGCGGACGTTAAATGATGATGATGATGATGATATATATATATCAATATATTTTCTCAAATCATTTATTCCTTTGTCATCTCTCTTTCTTATATATGTTTATGTGTGTATATATATATGTGTGTGTGTATGTGTGTGGGTGGGTGGGGTCACATTTGGAGATCCCTGCCATTGGCAGTTCTATGAACAGGGAGAAATTGGAATCCTTGGACATGAAGTCAGAGAAGGGTTGTGAGAGTCAAGCAATTGGTGAGAGGAAGAGTCAATGTTAAGGAGTCCACTAATGATAGGAGTCCACTAATGATAGGTGCTATGATTAATTTAATAAAGCACAAGAGAGAAGCACAAAAGTCTCCACTGAATAGAATTGGTTACTAAGCAAGTTTGTTGAGTGAGGAGAGAAATGATACAAGACTAGACATGATATCAACATTGGTAAAGGGGAGAGAGAGCAAAGGAGAGAGGGAGAGAGGGAGGGAGAGGGAGGGAGGGAGAGAGGGAAGGAGTGAGAGGGAGAGAGAAAGAGAAAGAGAAAGAGAGATAAGTAATTTGATAAGGTCTCCTCCTCCTTCTGCTCTGAGAGGATCCAAGCAAATAAAGAGCAGGGTCTGCCTCTTCGTTTGTTAAAGCGTGTTAAACTATGACAACCAGACGACAAGGTGAAGCTAAGACATTTAATCATTGTCAACAACATAGTGATGTCTACTTTGGTGTCCCTGTGTATGGATACAAACATACAGGTATATACACGTGGACACACACATGTACACACACACACAAATATATATATATACATCCATCCATATATACATACATGCATACTCACACATATACATGTATACACACACACACACACACACACACACATATGTATAGTTATTAATAAGGAATTATCAATCCAGACAAATTACTTGCCCTGATTTCTTAATACAAATAAATACACCAGGCCAACAAAAGATTTTCTGATTCCCATAGAACTCCAGGTAATCCTAAGATCCAAGCTTCAAGTCCATCCCCAGTCGTCTTCATAAAGCCATGATTGCATTCTTCAGATAATATGGTTTCACAGAGGGATATTTACAAGAAAAGGCATGAATAATGGGCTTTGCATATTTTTTTATTTGTGCATTGTAGACTTACAGTTGTTTCTGATATGCTTTATAGGTGTGTTGATGGTCCTGTTTACTCAATCAGTCGATTGATCAGTTGAAAAAATTGAACGACCTTAACAAATACTACCATCTTCAGTTTACTGTAAGATGTACAAATATAGAAACACCTAAGTCCCATCATTTATGGCCTTTCTTATATGTGTGTGTATGTATGTGTATGTATCTTTGTATGTATAGAATAAAACTAGAAAAGCATAAATTTCACGTGTATAGTTCATAGTTTAAACTATGAACTTTAAGGGAAACCCATGTCTTTTCTCTCTTATTACCTCCGCCTTAGCAAAGGAAGAGATATTGTTTTCAGTTGTGTTTGTTTGTTTGTTTGTCCATGGACAAGATATCTCAAGAACCACTGGATGGATTCAGATGAAACTTTCAGGGATGTTTGACATCGTGACTGGCACAAACTGATTAGATTTGGGGATCGATCTGGTATTGGACAAGGATTCTGGATTATTGTTCCTGTTTTTTATACTTAATTTTTGAGAGTGGTCGGGTTCATCTTAGTATTCTCGTTTGTGAGAACAGTCGAGTTTATTTCAGATATTCTCATTTTAAAAATCATCTCCGGCTAATTCTTGAGAGGACATTGGTGTTGCCTTGGCAGAGGTTTGTGCTCTCTGAGTGCTATTGTTCTAAATATTTTGTTCTTCAAGATTGTTTTAACCAAGTGTGTATGTACAGCAAAATGTTGAAGTTGAACATCTTGTCATTAATTGAGATTTTAATTAAAGTGGATTTATTCTTTGATGTTTTTACATCAATTATGTATGCATACATTATATATCATCATCATCATCATCATCTATTAACGTCCATTTTCCATGCTGCCATGGGTTGGACAGATTGACAGGAGCTGGCATGATCAGAGAGCTGTATCAGGGTCCAGTTGCATGTTTTGGCATGGTTTCTATGGTTACTGGATGCCCTTCCTAATCCCAACCACTTTACACAGTGCACTGGAGGCTTTAAACGTGACACCAGCACCGACAGGATCATGAAGTACCTTTGCAAGACAAGAACCTCTCAGGTGGGAGCGGGGAGTAGTATTGGGTGGGTGTGGGTTTGTGCCAGTTTAAGGTATAGAAGGGTCAGATATAGGTGTCTTGCTGTAGAGTACATATATATATTTATAAATATATATATATAAAGCACTATCCGAATCGTGGCCGATGCCAGTGCCACCTCGACTGGCTTCCGTGCTGGTGGCATGTAAAATGCACCAATCCGACCGTGGCCGTTGCCAGCCTCGCCTGGCACCTGTGCTGGTGGCACGTAAAAAGCACCCACTACACTCACGGAGTGGTTGGCGTTAGGAAGGGCATCCAGCTGTAGAAACACTGCCAGATCAGACTGGAGCCTGATGCAGCCTCCTGGCTTCCCAGACCCCAGTTGAACCGCCCAACCCATGCTAGCATGGAGGACGGACGTTAAACGATGATGATGATGATGATACATATATAAATAAATATAGGAATGGTATTATTAAAATACCATCACAAGTGGTAAGCGAATTATTAGCCGTACAGGCAAATTAATAAAATATATACATACAATATTAGATATGTACATAAATACATAAGGGTACTACATGAGTACCTATACTGCCAATGATAGATGTCAATAGAAGTATTTTTTGACTTCTATCATTGGCGATATAGGTACTCATGTAGTCCTTATGTATATATATACATATCTAATACTGCATGTATATATTTTATTAATATATATATATATATATTAATGCCAGCGCCGTGGCCGTTACCAGCCTCCTCTGGCACCTGTGTTGGTGGCACATAAAAGCACCCACTACACTCACGGAGTGGTTGGCGTTAGGAAGGGCATCCAGCTGTAGAAACACTGCCAGATCAGACTGGAGCTTGGTGTAGCCTCCTGGCTTCCCAGACCCCGGTCGAACTGTCCAACCCATGCTAGCATGAAAAACGGACGTTAAATGATGATGAGGATGATGATATACACATGACCATGTCAACACTTCTGCTTGGAGTTGTTTACCGCCCCACAAATTATCGTCAAGACGCACAGCTTTTTGATATCCTCAGAGCTGCTGCCATGAAAACAGCCACTTATGTCTATATTGCGGGCGACTTCAATTTCCCTGCGATTGACTGGGAGGCCTTCCGTTGGCCGCAAAGTGCAGACGATTTCTTTGAACTGGTGCTGAATTCAAATTGGTCCCAAGTCGTTACCTCCCCCACAAGGGGTAACAACACTTTGGATCTGCTACTTACCGCTTCTCCTGAAACAATTATCAGTGTCACTACTGAAGAACCTTTAGGTGACACTGATCATTCCATGATCATGGCTGACTTGTCTCTAATTGGTTGTAACAAAAAACACAACCATCTTCAAACTGCCCGCTTTGACTGGAATAAAGCAGACTGGAACTCTTATTGTACTGAGCTGCAACGCCCAAACTGGCTCAAATTTTATGTCTCTGGAGATGTGGACACTGTACCTCAGAACATTCTGAATTCAATATGAGCGGCATGTGCAGCATCGGTACCACGCAAGCACAAAAAACCACCCAATAGTGCAATTTGGGAGACTGCAGCAGTCCGACTTGCCAGGAAAAGATGCCGTAATGCTGAACAGGAATACAAATTGCACAAATCAGAGAGCAACAGGAAAAAGCGCAATAGGTCAGCCAACCACCTCAAGCAGGTTACAAAAAAGGCAGTGCTTGAATTCGAACAACGCATTGCAACCAACCCTGACAGCAAAGTGTTCTGAAAGTATGTGCACTCAAAGCAGAGACCTCACTCTCCAGTTGGTCCCCTTCGCAATTCCCACACAAGGCAGATTACTGGCAATCCTAAAGAATGTGCAGAAATCATTGCTGGATGCTATGCAGGCATCTTTACTGTTGAAGACCAAAATGTTCCATCTTCATCACCACTGACATCGGACTCTATATCTACTATGCAATTTACACCAGCAATACTACAACGCCACCTTAAGAACAAACGTAACTATGCCTCTCCTGGTCTCGATGGTGTTACATACCTACTTCTCAAACGCGGTGGATACTTTCTTCTAAGCCAACTTTCTCTATTCTTCCAATTCTGTCTTGACAATGGTGTTACTCCAGAGCAGTGGAAAACTGCCAGTGTTA